>NW_025200074.1:3717-6320 GCF_004010195.1 Chiloscyllium plagiosum | reverse complement strand
ATGTGGCTTTCGCACATGATCTCTAACCTTTGTGGGTTATCCTCAATTTTTGATTTTGGTCTGGGCCTTATTTCGACTATACCGCATAACTCGGAGTGTATCCGGGTCCAGTAGACATGGATGGTCTGGCTGTCTGAACCAGTAAATGTGTTCATACGGAGCTTATGGACTGGTCCACCTCTGCCTGCCCCTTTGGAGCAGATGTTAGGTTAGATTCCCTAAAGTATGGAAACAGACCCTTCTCCCAACAAGTCCACACAGACCCAGGGAAGAGTAACCTACCTAGACCCATTTCCCTACCTTATATTAACCCCCGACTAATGCACCTCGCACTCTGGGCAAATTAGCGTGGCCAAATCACCAGACAAGCACACCTTTGGATAGAAACCAGAGTACCCAGAGCAAACCCACACAGATACGCGGAGAATGTGCAAACTCCACATAGACAGTTGCCCAAGACTGGAATCGAATCTGGGTCCCTGGCGCTTTGAGGCAGCAGTGCTAACCACTGAGCCATTGTGCCGCCTGTTGTGTTTTGCAATAGGAACACTAAGGGCGCTTGAGTGTAGGGACGGAGGTGTGGAGAGTCATTGACCTTGGCCCTGGACCTGCCTTACAATGTACCATTGATACCAGCCCTCCCAGTCTTGGGACTGGGTCTCTTCAGCATCATCATGGTTGAGCCTGGTTTGATTAGAGACCATGATCTTACCACAATCCTGTTTTAACTCTCCCCTATTGTCCTTTTTAACTTTCTCACTATACTCCTTGGCCTCTCTACTTTTCCACACTGACTCCTGTTTTTCCCTTAGTAGATGCGGTCATCCAGAGATGAGAAACTGACAACCTCATTTCGTTCTTTATGTCCTTTTCTCTCTGTACCAGGAAATATGCTCATTGTTTTAAGCGATTGCAATTAAACGTGCTGCTCTGGGGAAATGGCTTTTCAGGCTTCTCTGTCCATTTCACCCAGGCCAACAGTGATAGTTGGGGGAAAGGCAATTACGAGCACTTAGGCAAGATTTAAGATGCATAGGATGGGGAAGGAAACTGCAAAGAATGGGCATGGTTGAAATAAAGAACAAAAATAAGAGAGAAAATTTACAGCCCAGGAGCAGGCCCTTTGGCCCTCCAAGCCTGAGCTGATCGAAACCCACTACCTAAACGTATCACCCAATGTCTAAGCATCTGCATCCCCCTGCTCACCATCTCCTCATGCATCTGTCCAAATGCATCTTAAATGGATCCACCATACCTGCCTCTCCTAGCTCTGCTGGCAACGAGTTCCAGACACCTTTCACCCTTTGTGTGAAGTATTTTCTGGGCATATATCTCCCTTAAACTGTTCACCTGTCACCTTAAACACGTGTCCTCTCGTAATTGAATCCTTCACCCTGGGAAAACGCTTATCTCTATCCACTCTGTCTATACCCTTCATAATTTTATAGATCTCAATCAGGTTCCCCTTCAATCTCCTTTTTTCTAATGAAAACATTCCTAACCTACTCAACCTCTCTTCATAGCTAGCACCTTCCATACCAGGCAACATCCTCGTAAACCTTCTCTGCACCCTGTCCAAAGCGTCCACATCCTTCTGGTAATGTGGCGACCAGAACTGTACACAGTATTCTCAATGCGGCCAAACCAATGTCTTGTGCAATTTTAACATGACTTGCCAGCATTGATACTCAATACCCTGTTTGATGAAGGCAAGCATACCATATGCCTTCTTGACCACTCTATCCTCTTGTGCAACCACCTTCAGGGTGTAATGGACCTGAACTCCCAAATCTCTCTGCTCATCAACTTCTCCCAAGGCTCTTTTGCCCGGATTGATCTCCATCTGCCACTTCTCCGACCAACTCTCCAGTCTATCTATATTCTTCTGTGTTCTCGGACAGTCCCCTATACTTTCTGATACTCCACCAATCTTCGTGTCATCTGCAAAATCACTGCTCAATCTAACAATGCCCTCTTCCACATCATTTTTTGTATATTACAAGCAACAGTGGCCCCAGCACTGACCCCTATGGAAAACCTTTCTCCATTTCGAGAAACTCCCTTCAACTACTACTCTGTCTCCTGTTGTTCAATCAGTTCTTTATTCACCTAGCAAGAACACCCTGTACACGATGTGACTTCATTTTCTCCATTAGTGTACTACGGGGAACCTTATCAAACACCTTACGAAATTCCAAATATATGACATCTACAGCCTTTCCTTCATCTATCAGCTTGGTCCCTTCCTCAAAAAACTCTATTAATTTGGTAATGTGCGATCTACCCCCCACAAAACCAAGTTGCCTATCACTGATAAGCTCATTCTTTACTAAATATAAATAGATTTTATCCCTCAGTACTTCACCAGCAACTTTCCCACCACTGACAGCAGGTTCACTTGTCTGTAGTTATCTGGAATATCCCTACTACCCTTCTTGTACAGGGGGGCAACATGAGCAACTCTCCAGTCTTCCGGCATCTAATCTGTGTTTAGGGATGTTACAAAGATATCTATCAGGGTCCCAGTTATTTGTTCTCTTGCCTCCCACAGCAACTTGGGATAGATCCCATCTTGTCCTGGGTATTTAGAACATAGAACATAG
>NW_025200074.1:939-3083 GCF_004010195.1 Chiloscyllium plagiosum | reverse complement strand
CCCCTCCTCCAGGTCATTTATAAAAATAACAAACAGCAATGGTGCCAAAACAGATCCTTGCAGAATACCGCTAGTAACTGCACTCCAAGATGAACCTTTACCATCAACTACTACCCTCTGTCTTCTTCCAGCCAGCCAATTCCTAATACAAACCTCCATCTCACCCTCAATGCCATACCTCCGTATTTTTTGCATTAGCCTACCATGAATGAAATAATGTCCTGATGCAGCTTCGTTTGTGGGTGTTGGGATGATTGCTTCTGTAGTTCAATATACGGTCCGTATGTGTTGTTTTCCTGTAGATGCTGGTTTGAAGTTGCCCATTGGCTGTTGGGTCCACTGTGACATCTAGGAATGGCAGTTTATTGTTGCTTTCCTCCTCTTTAGTGAATTTATGCCAATAATGGTATTGTTGATGGTCTTGAAGGTTTCTTCTAATTGCTCCTTTTAGTAATGACAAATGTGCCTTCCATGTCGCAGACCCAAAGTTTGGGTTGGATGGTTGGCAGAGCTGTTTGTTGAAGTCTCTGCATTACTGCTTCTGCGAATAATCCTGATATCAGAGATCCCATGGGTGTTCCTTTGGTTTGTCTGTAGGTTTTGTTGTTGAAGATGAAGTGTGTGGTAAGGCTTAGGTGTTTTGTGTATGTGTCTTTGGGTCTTCTAAGAGTGTAGTCAGTGTTTCTTTGGCCAGGTTGATTTTGATTGATGTGAACAGGGTTGTTACATCAAAAGAGACCATTATTTCATCCTCTTTTATCTTGGGTGTCTTTGATGGTCTTCAGGAATTCTTGGGTGGAGTCTACACCTATACAGCGCATTCAAAAAGAATGGATATCCAATGAACATAGTCCGCCAATTTTTCAGCACAAACCCAAGCAAGTAGACAAAACGGGTCCCGAAACCCTCGCCACTCTCCCCTACAACAAAGACATCTCAGAAATGACTGCCGGACTATTCAGATCCCTTGGCATCATGGTAGCCCAAAAACCCACCAACACACTAAAACAGCACCTAATGAACTTGAAAGACCCTACACAGGCAACAAGAAAAACTAATTTCAATTACAAAATACTGTACAAGAACACTTCATTGGACAAACAGGCAGAAAACTCTCCACCAGAAAACATGAACATCAACTAGCCACAAAAAGACATGACCCACTCTCATGACTTTTCCTTACGTACAGATAATGAAGGACACCGTTTTGACCGTGACAACACATCCATCCCAGGACAAGCCAAATAGAGGCACGCATGAGAATTCCTAGAAGCATGGCATTCCAACCGGAACTCTAACAACAAACACATTGACTTGGACCCCATTTACCACACCCTGAGAAGAAGAACATGAAATGACATCACCATTGGAAATGACGTCACCACAGGAAATGAAATCACCAACCCAAGGAAACCCAAATATATCAATCAAAAACAGGAAACGGCAGCAGTGCTTCATCCGAAGGCTCACTGAAGATGTTACCTAGCATGGTGACGAAACGTCTGAAAATGAACCTTCCAGCTCAGCGAGCAATCCTACATCCAGAAGGTAGATAGCTGACAGATTTTCCCCGTGGTAGGGAAGTCTAAAACTAGAGAGAAAAGGTTTAAGGTGAGAGGCAACGATATAAAATTTCTTTCACACAGAGGGTGGTGTGTATCTGGAATAGGATGCCAGAGGTCGTGGCACAGACAAATAGAACTGAGGATGGAGTTCCTGTCACTGTGTTTGATTCAGACTTCACCAAGTCCCACCATCACACAGGGTGGATCATCGTTTTCATCATTACGACAGGCACAAGTTTCACTTTAACATGAAATACTGAAGGAATGTGTGCGTGTGTGAGATAGTGTGTGTTCAAGAATGTGTGAGAGAGAATGTGTGTGAGTATATGTGTGTGAGAGTTTGTGAGACAGAGTGTGTGCATGTTTGTGAGTGTGTGTGAGAGTGTGTGTGGGGTGTGTAATGATGCGTGCGTGTGTGTGAGTATATGTCTGTGTGTATGTGAGTGTGAGAGATGAAGAGAGTATGTGTGTGTGGGGAGATGTAATGTGTGTGAGTGTGGGGGATGTAATAATGCGTGTGTGCATGTGTGTGTGGGGGTAATGCTGTGTTTGGGGGGATAATTTTGTGTGTGGGGGGGT
>NW_025200074.1:0-499 GCF_004010195.1 Chiloscyllium plagiosum | reverse complement strand
TGGAAAGCGACTCCCCAGCCCCCGTTATTCACAGAGAGCTTCAGGAAAATGGAAAAAAATGAGAAAATCTGGGCACCACACCTTCAGAAGGAGAGGTTGGCCTCAGAGGGAGTACAGTGTAGGTGTCTCAGAACAACACCTGAACTGCATGGGTGATATGAAGTGAAGTGATTTTAGAAATGAGGCTAGTTTTGTCTAGAATTTAGAAGGTTAAGGCATGATCTGATTGCAATCTTCAAGATAATAACAGCAAAAGACAGGGTATGTAAAGATACATGGCTCAGTGGTTAGCACTGCTGCCTCACAGTGCCAGGGACCCAGGTTCAATTCAACCCTCGGGCAACTGACTGTGTGGAATTTGCACATTTTCCCCATGTCTGCGTGGCCTTCCTTTGGGGGCTCCGGCTTCCTCTCACAATCCAAAGGTGTGCAGGTTAAGCAACTTGGCCATAGTGAGCAGGAATGTGCAGGTTATGTGGATTTGTTTTGGGAAACACAA
>NW_025200073.1:0-6320 GCF_004010195.1 Chiloscyllium plagiosum | reverse complement strand
CAGAGGGCATTTGAGAGTCAATCCCATTGCTCTTGGTCTGGATTCATATGTAGTCTAGACCGGCAGCCTATAACGGATTTCCTTACTTAAAGGGTATTAAGTAGTCAGATGGGTATCACTGCTACCGGCATTAAATTCTGGATGAACAGTCTAATGAGAGTAACACGAGGCCATTGCCTGGCCCACTGATAGTTCGCTCATCCCTGAGTACTGATCCCAGTGCACCTTCTTCCTGACCGTGATTTGATCCTGATAACTTCCTGCACTCTGGTGATATCACACAGTCTCTCTCCATGTGTTATATGTCACTGTGAGGGTTTAATTGATGCCGCTGACTGCACCTTTTGCAGTTACTCCAGATCCTGAGCCAACAGAATTCTCCACTCCAGGGAGATGCAGCAGCACAGACCAGGGATGGAGACTGGGATTTTCCAGATGTCTGTGGGACTTGGTGCCATTCTCCATGTGTAACCCTCACTGCATCAGTCTAATTTCCCATTCTGTTCATTTCTCTGTCTCCATTAGGCAGTCAGGATGCTCCTCACTCAGCAGAATTCCCAATTCCTGTTTCGTCCATCACCACACTGAAGACAGTTGGTCAGCCAGAGAGATGGAGAGTGAGATCTGGAGCCTTCAGTAAATCCTGCAGTGAGGTAAGATCACTCACAGTGAACAGAGCAGAGTGTATTTAAGGGATCGAACTTTGGTCCAGAATATATGTCATAGACACAGTTTTGTAGCACGGACACAGAGCATGATGGTTCCAGGCTCAATCCTCACCCTCTTGTTTACTTCTGCTGTACTGAGCCTTTCTACGTCAATATAGGAAGTTGACAGTAAACAATCCAGGCCTGTGCTATCTTGATGAGGATCAGTACAACAGAGGGGAAAGCAGGTCGCCCTCAAGGAGATGGGCATTGAATCCTGGGATCTTTCTGTTCTGTATTCCCCCTCTCACACTGTCTTTTGTCATGTGATAGAGTCAAACAGCAAGGAAACATATCTTTTTGTCCAACTCATTTGCGCCAGTATCTTGTATGTTTGTAATTCCCAGAAAATTTCCTGCTTCTATAACCTTCACCCCTCCCTTATTCCCGCTGTATATTTCAAACCTACTCCAATGCTGACAACTCTCCCTGAATGTAAATTGCTCCAGTGTCAGTAACATGCCCAATCTCAATAGTCACATCCTGCAGTCTGTCCAATAATCCGTATTTCTGTAGTCTTGCACAATACTTACAGTGACCCGTCACTGTAAAATCCTCCAGTCTGGATCAAAATACCCACCTGCGTACCTTCTTCAAACCCTAGGAGAACATGATATCACTGGAACCTTCTACAGGCCCTATAATACACCTGCCTCTTGGCCGATAGCATCACACAACCTCGGTAACCTTCTCCCAACCCTACTGAGCTCCTTTTCTGAGCACCTCCAGACCCTTTTCAAACCACAACAGCACTCCACATTCTGTTTGCTCCTCCACTCCCTACAGCCCTCCTAGCACCTCAAATATTCTCTCTTGTGTAATTCAGCAATTTGTGGCAGCATGGCGGCTCAGTGGTGAGCAATGGTGCCTCACAGGGCCAGGGACCCACTTTCGATTCCACCGTTAGGTGATTGTCTGTGTGGCGTTTGCACATTCTCCATGTGTCTGCTTGGGTTTCCTCTGGATGCTCCGGTTTCCTCCCACAGTCCACAGATGTGCAGGTCAGGTGCATTCGCAATTTTAAATTGCCCGTAGTGTTAGGTGCATTGTCAGAGAGAAGTGGGTCTGGGCGGGTTACTCTTTGAGGGTCGGTGTGGCCTTATTGGGCCGAAGTACCTATTCCCATGCTGTAGGGAATCTAATCTAAACTCTCCCTCTGAGTTCCATATTACTGTCCCTAAATATATCCCTCTATCCATAAACAGCTCCAAACCCTTCAAACCTCCAAGTCTGTGTGAATTCCCACAGCTCCAACATCCCTCCTTAACTGTGTAACCTTTTTCAGTCCTGAAACATTCTGAAAATGTGGACATCCTCCAATCCTCCCGATCTGCGCAATCCTCTCAGGTCCCTGTAACGCCCCCGATCTGTGGAAAGAACCCCAATGCATCTGACTCTCCCACTCAGTTTCTACAAGACTTACTATCGATGTAACATCCTCCCTTCGCTATCACCCGCCCTGTCAATGTCAGCTCCTCCAGTCTCCCCACTAATCTAATCATCTCCATAACCTTCTCCAGCTCTTACACCTCTATCTATGTAAATGTTACACTCCCCTACAACCAGCCCTAAAGCAGAAACCTCCTCCAGTGTGTGCAATGCTCCCTATCTGTGTTAGTGTCTCCAAGCTCTATTGCTGTTCCTGTCTCTGTAAGCTCTGACAGATTATCCAGCTTTCCGGTCCATATAATTTCCAGAACGTCAGCATCCGACATCAGCAAATGTCATCATTAACTACAGCCTTCCATATCTCTGTTCGTTCCTCAATTCTATACAACTTCATAATCTCTGTAAATAGCACCATTCCATAAAATACTCCCTGTCTGTGTAAACTACCCCAATTCTACAACGAGAAGCCTCACTGTCCTTTTGATCACTTGTGTTCCTTTCAGATCTCCCTGTATCTTTCCTGACTCCATTGAATACAGCTCATCTCATGGGATAACTCTTCTAATTCATATGTTACTGCCCATCTCTGTGATATTCTTGAGTTACTGCAATTCTAATTCTTTATCTCCAGAGCTTCCAATCCCCCGATCGATGTAAGGTTATTAATCCCTTGTTTAACACCTGTAGCAGCCTCCAACTCCTCAATGCATCCTGTCGATGTAACCTCCTCAAATACTACAGCACAGTCTTTGTAATATCTTCCAGTAACTGCAACCCTGTTGATTTCTGTATCCTCTTCCAGAATAGCACTCCACATACCTGTGTAACTGATGGGAATGCTGCAAACCTGCCTTCACAGTCTTCTCTAGCTCTCTGAACTCCTGCAGCCCTACAACCCTCAGTACCTCTGGATCCTCCAATCCCTACACTTCTCCCTGGCTGTGTGAACTGATCCAACCCCTTCACCCCTCCCTATCTCACTCACTCCTGCAACTCCAACTACTGTCCATGTCAGTGTAATTCCTAGCACCGACAATCCTCCCGGTCTCTATAAACTCCTGCGGCTCTAAATACCACCCCAATCTGTGTAATCTCCAGTCCACCCAATCCTCCCTTTCTCTATAAACTCCTGCTGCTTCAATTACCACCCCCATCTGTGTAATCTCCAGTCCGTTCATTCCTCCCTTTCTCTATAAACTCGTGTAGCTCCAACTACCACCCCAATCTGTGTAATCTCTAGTCTGTCTAATCCTCCCTTCTTTATAAACGCCTGTAGCTCCAAATACCATTCAATCTGTCTAATCTCCAGTGCCTACAACCCTCCCTTTCTCTGAAAACTTCTGTAGCTGCAAATACCACCTTCATTTGTGTAATCTCCAATCTCGACAACCCTTCCAGTCTCGGTATCTCCTGTAGCTCCAATTACCACCATTATCTGTGTAATCTCCAGTCCCAACCAACCCCCCACCTGCGTCTCTGTAGCTCCTATGACCACCCTATCTGTGTTATCTGTAGTCCCTATATTCCTCCCTATCTCTGTAACTCCTTCAGGACTGATAATCCTGTAACTCACCTTGACATCTTTCAGCCCGACAACCTATCTGATCTCTAACCACCAATAGTGATCTCAAACCACCCGAACTCTGTTACATCCTCCAGTCTCCACAACTCAGCTTTTCTCTGTTAGCTTCTCTGAGTCTGTATTTCCCTTTATCTCCGGTTACAGATCCTTGATCAAGGGAACAATGTCTCAGTACAGAATATGACAGAATGTGCAAGAACACAAACATCTTCGGTTTTATCAATACTTCTGCCTCATTCTAAATCATAACGACTGCAAGTTCAACCTTCTCCACCTCTTCTCATCAATATCCCTCCATTCTGAAGACCACCCTGGTGAACCTTCTCTGGGCTGCCTCCAATGCAAGGACATTTTCCCTCCAGATAGGTTACCAAACCTGTTCACACTGAGCTGATTGGAGTCCTCTATAGTTGTTACAAGCATTCAATATTTTTATTCTCCATTCCTTTTGGAATCAATGCGAGCGTTCCATTTACATTCTTTATGACATGCTGGCCCTGTATGCCACCTTTCTGAGATTTATATACAAGGATTCCCACGTTACTCCGTGGTGTAGCTTTCTGCAGTTGATCTGAAACCAAGAAGTGACAGCAATAATCAGGAGAGTGTTGGAATATAATGTAGTTCCATCGGGTCTATTCCACTTTTCAATTATGGCTGAATTGTTTCTCAACACCATTCTCTCACTTATTCCCTATAACCTTGATCTCCTTACTCCTAAACAACCCAGCTATCTCTGAGTTAGATACACTAAATCACTTCGCACTCACAACCCCATGAGGCAGTCAGTTCCACAGATCCATCACCCTCTGGCTGAATAAATTCCTTCACATCTCTTTTTTTTAATATGATTCCCTACAGCGTGGAAAAGACACTTGGGCCCAACCAGTCCACACTGACCCGCCGAACAGTAACTCACCCAGACCCATTTCCCTCTCACTATGTTCCATGTGCATTGTAGCATGACCAATTCATCTGACCTGCACATCTTTGGACTGTGGGAGGAGACCAGAGCACCCGGAGGAAACCCACGCAGAAAAGGGGAGAATGTGCAAACTCCACACAGACTGCTGCCTGATGCTGGAATTGAAGCTGGGACCCCTGGTGCTGTGAAACAGCAGTGCTAACCACTGTGCCACTGTGCCACCTCTTGAGCCACTGTGCCACCCTTTATTCGAAAGGGTCGTCCCTTCAGTCTGAAGCTGTGCCCTGAACCCCCAGTCTCTCCTCTCGTGGAAATGTCTTCTTCCCGTCCACTCCATCCAGGCCCCTCATTATTCTGTAAGTTTGAATGAGATTCTGCCACAGCCTCTGAAACTTCATCAAGTGCAGACTCAGAGACTCCTTATATGGCACGAATTTCATCCCTGGGATCTTTCTTGGAAACCCATTTCTCGTACCCCTTCACATCCTTTGTCCAGACTCTTAATGTATAGCGTGTAGAGTGTAGTCTCAACACTGACCCCTGCGGAGCTCCTCTCATCACAAGTTGCCATCGTGGAAAAGACCCCTTTCTTCACACTCTCTGCCTTGTGCCAATCAGACAAATCCCCTATCCATGTTCAGCATATTGTTCTGAAATGGAAATTTCATTTCACACCCACTGCTGGATTTATTTTTCTGTCTGGCTGTAAACAGCAGAGTTTCACCATGACCTTCCCATCAGTAATTCCCTGGAAAAGGTGGTGGTGAGCTGCCTTGCTGACCCACTGCAGGCCTTTGTGTTTAGGGCCAGACACAGTGCTGGGTGGATGGAACGTGTCTTAGAAATTCTGGTGTTTCCGTGCACCAGGAGCTCATGCCCTTCCAGGGTATAGTGGTTTCGGTTTTGGGAAGTGCTGTTGAAAGAGCCTTCCTCAGTGACCTCAGTGCTACTTGTAGATATTTTATTCCTTCCTTCACTCATTCATTGACATGAGCTTTGTTGGCAGAGCCAACATTTATTGTTGATTTGGAGTTGTCCCTGAGAAGGTGGTAGTGAGCTGCCTTCCTGAGCCCCTGCACCAACCGTTTGAACTGTTGTTATCTGTGTCCCCTCCAGCAGGCGCTACAACACTCCTCACGTCTGCAACTGCAGACAGATAATGCAGCTCTCCCTTTTATATCTGACATCCTCCCTGACGTATAACTCTTATAGTTCCTCACTATATCTCACCTCCTCAATTCTCATCTGTGCTAGAGATCACTATTTTTTTTTTATTCTTGTTTAAACTTCTGATCACCCAAAATCTCTCCCTTTTTAAAATTGTAACCCCTTCAGGTTCTGTTACTCTCCATATAACTGTAATCAATGACACCACAGCTTCCCTTCCTAAATCTCTGTAATTACAATGGTTACGTGTGCTAAATTTGGCCATTATCTTCCTCCTTACACATCACAGGACTTACAGCCCCTACAATACCACTATTTGGAATGCTCAATTTTCTGCATCTCCTCGTGTCCTGGGGGTCCTTGAAAACCACCAGTGCCAAAAAGGTTTGTACTCCCACAAGTTACTGCAAGTCTTCTCACTCTGTCACATCCAAGTCTTTTACACCCAAGTCTGTCACATCAAGTCTCCAGGATCAGACAACACTTGCTGGATGTCAATTTTCTTTTGTTGAAGTTCACACATCACCGTAACCAGTTCAGAAAAAGCCCT
>NW_025200072.1:4495-6318 GCF_004010195.1 Chiloscyllium plagiosum | reverse complement strand
ACTGTTAGGGTTTGGTATAAGGAACAGAGAGAGCTAGTTCATGGGCAGCTGTTAATGACGTGCTTGAGAATATTAATGTAAAGGCATTGCCAGACCCAATAGCATTATAGATCAGTACACACAGGAATGATGGATGGATGGGGAGTTCTTGTGATATCAGATATGAGCTGTGGAGTATTGACTCAGATTTGTTTCTGCAGTTTTGCAGCTGAGTGTCAGCAAAGACGAATGCGTCAGCAACAGATGAATGCCATCTTTAAGACCGTATTTCATAGCTCATGGTTCAAATAGCAGATGGGATGAGCCAGTGAAGTATATGCTGGATTTATCAGTAGTTTCAATTAGGAATGGTCAGGGTGTAGTGTCAGGATTTGGTTCATGGCCAAAGGGATCACCACTGTTGTCATTTGTCTATTTAAGCTTCAAATATTGGCCAGGGATGAGATGGAGTCAGAGGAAGGAAATGCAGTTTGTAACCAGAACAGAAGATAGTGACCTCAATGTCTTCAATATTTAGATAGCAAATGCAATGATACAACGAATCATGGTTCACAGCTGAAACTGAGCAAGTCAACATAGCAACCCATGAGTAACGCTGCCAGAAGCAAGGAGGGAGAGAGTGAATTAACAATTTAGTAGTGGTTTGTCAGGTGAATATCTGGATTCAGAGTCATAGCAGGAACAATAACAGTGACAAGGAGAGTAGAGTGAATGAAAGATCAGTATTATTGTCAAACATGATTTATAGAATTAATGACTGAACAGTGCGACTTACAAGGTACACCAACAAAAGCCAGGATTGGATAATAAAAATATTGCATAATGTAAAGTACATATTTTATCCGCCACGATAATGACCCTCGATCATAATATTTAGAAAGATACCAAACATCCCAGTTTAAACTCCTGTCCATTTTTGGGACATTCCAGGCTAATGTTCTCAGAGTGTGATCCATTGCAGTAACATTCCAGTCTAATGTTCTCAGATTCTGATTAAATCCAGACTCTTGTGCTCAGTCTCTGATCTCTCCCCTGTCTCTCTGGAGCTGCTGATTCCTGTTAACACTGTCGGCGATGGTCCCACAATAATGTGGGATAACACATTGAATGGAGCCCACTTATCATTAAAAGATGGAAACCGTCCACTGGGGTAATTGCAATCCATGGAGACTAACATTAATCACAGTCACTGAACAAATAGGTCCAGTTAACCCCTTCCTGACAGCACCTTACATATCCCAATAAAAGAGAGCATTTTCTCGGTATGGGTGGAATGGATGGGCGTTGCTGAGGGATGGACCATAAATCTTACAATCTTCTTATTGTTTCTTCCATGTATGTGGGAGTAGTGCCAGAACACTACAGGACTGTATATATTACATACTGTTTATAAAGGGCGACAGTGAAAAAGTAACAGACCGGCTGCATAAGGTGACTGGTGGGGTAATTTCCAGAACCAATAAACCAATGAATATATTTATTGTCCATTGACTTTGTGTAACGTTGCTCCTGGTTTTATGTGCACTGTTGACAAATTCTTCCATAACCTTGGGATATCATTCAGAGCATCGAGACTGCTGCGCAGGAACAGGAAGAATTAATTCACGCCCCTGTTACAAAGGGAAAGGGAAGGCCATTCAGCCTCTCAAGTCTGTTACAGAGGGACAGGAGGAGGCCATTCTGCCTTTTGAGCCTGTTATGCAGTAACTATTAGTTGTAAAATACGTATGGAGAAGAGTCGTCCTAATATAATTTTTAAAGTTTTAAATTGAGTCAGGCCAACTTTGACCGATTTATGTTGGCACTTTGAATAGCTTCTTTGG
>NW_025200072.1:0-2782 GCF_004010195.1 Chiloscyllium plagiosum | reverse complement strand
CACACTGACCCTCCAGATATCATCCAGATCAACAACCCAAACGTTACCCCGATAACTCTACATTTCCCATAGACAATCCACCGAACCTGCACATCGCTGGATACTGCGGATCAATTCAGTGAGGTCACTAAACCTAAACTGGACATTTTTGGACTGTGAGAGGAAAACCAGACACCCAGAGAAAGCTCACGCACACACAGTCAGAAGGTGCAAACACCGCACAGCGAGTCACAAAAGGGTGGAATCGAACCCAGGTAATTAATGCTGTAAGGCAGTATTGCTAGCCATTGTGCCACTCAATGACCAGCTGCGAGTGAGTCTGGATTCGCTCACATTCTCTGGTTCCGTCACATCTGTTCAAATTATGTAAAATTCCAGTGCGATGATTCCGACAAGCCTTCCTTTACCTCCACCACAGATTTCACATTCTGAATGACAGGGCCTTAAGCTGTGACTGACACATTGCCTGCTGTTCTGCCCTCACCCCTTCCCTTCTTCCCAGATCAAATTGTCCATTAATGCTGCAGCATGCAAGATAATTGCTGATATAAAATAAAACAAAGAGCTGCATATACTGGAGATCGGAAACAAAAAGTGTTCTGACGAAGAATCCCCAAATTAAAAATGTTGACTCACTCTCTTCCTACAGAGGATTAGGAAAACGTGAATTCTGGAATGAATTCCTGATGAATGGCTTACAACCGAAACATCGACTTTCCTGTTCCTTGGATGTGGCCTGACCTGCTGTTGTATTCGAGGGCCAAACTTTCGACTTTCATGTTTCAAATAGTACCAGACCCGTGGAGTTTTTCCTGCAAACACTTGTGTATCTAATTTCCTGTTTATAACATATACAATTTTTTTCCCTGCAGTTTTTACTTCCATACACATCTCCCACCAGTGTTGGTTTCTACTTCTTGTTTATAACCTCCAGTCAAATTGTTTCTGTGTAATCTGATTGCTGGCGTGAAATAAATGGGAGATTCGGTGAAATCTTTCCGGAGGCCTTTCTTGATGTCACAAAACCTCGCTGCACTTTGTACGAACAATATATGGATCGGAAAGGCAGAGAAAGATATGTGCCAAGTGCACGTAAATGGGGTTAATGTGGACGGACATTTTGGTTATTAAGGACCAGTTTTGGCTGAATGGCCTGTCTCTGTGCATGACTGCAAAGGAAAATGGTTTTGGGTTTAGACAGAGAAGATGAGATTGAGAAAATATGTTATGGAAGGATGTAATCACAGGTTTCAGAATGCTGAAATATAGACATCTCAACACCTCCGGCAAAATATGCCAGTATTACCAGGAATGATGGTGAACAGGATATAGCTGTGAGTTCAGATGATGGAGACTTTGGGATGAGGATTTGTTCTGCAGATTTGTACCTGGGAGTGGTTCAGCAGAGTCTTCAATTCATTGGGCTGAATCCAAGAATAATTCATCTTTGTGTGATTTTCATTGAGTGTGATAGGGGTATTGTCTGCACGAGGCCGAGCTAGTTCTCTGGTGCTTTCTTATCGAACTCACCTCATTAACTACCCACCCTACCCCATGGTATCCCTCTCATTCAATGCCATCCCGATTCTCCCACCCGTCTTGGCTGGAGGTACCCACCATCGACCCTTATGCCCCTGGATATCCCATGATCCTTGGTACTAGTGCCATCTATAAAAGGACAATGGGCACACGATTGAGCTTTCCTCAGTTTGGAGCTGCCCTGTATAATTTACCCAGAGCATGGCAGATAAGGCCGATTACACCACGGGTTGTCAACAGGGTCACGGATGTCCTGGTGGATGAGTTAGTGCGTCTCTTCACAGAGTGGGCCACACCACCAGACCCACCGAGCATGGTCTGAGCTCACCACCGAACTCAGTGCAGTATCTGCGGTCTGAAGAATGTTCAGTAACATACGACAAGCATCAATAACCTTCCCCATTTTGTCAGCATAAGGGTCACTGTATTCTCTCTGCTTCCTTACACTCACTGTATATCTGTTATAGCACCGACCCCGAACAAGGCTCATGCTCCATCACTCTCACTCCTGCAAGCATGCACCTACCCACCTCTCTCTCTCTCTCTCTCTCTCTCCCTCTGTTGCTTACCTTTGTAATACCCCCACAGACTGTAGAATGCTCTGGAAAATGCTGATTATGGCATGTTCCAGATAATATTCCAAATAATTCCCAGTTTTAGGAAAATGGCAGTGCCCAAATAATTTTAGGAAAATGGCAGTACCACTTTGTGTAAAACATTAGCGGAAGAAACAGAGTGTTTTTTTTTAATTACTTGCAATTAAAATCCATAATAGGCCATTCAGCCCTTCTGTATCATTTAATATGTGCTGTATCATTTAATAAGATCGGGGGCGATCTGACTGTCTCCTGAGCTTCACGTTGCAGGAACTTTCGATCATTCACCCCCCTGGTTTCCTGTCACTGACCAAATGTCACTCAGGCACTTTTTTACCACGAGTTTCTTCAAGCATGTGTTCGGGAGGCATTTCCCATGGGGATGGACCCTCCAAAAAATATGCTCCATCAGCTTTTTACTTTCATGCGATGCTTAGCATTCTTCACACAGACCAACCAAAAATATACTCTTAATTTACGGTTATCGATATCTAATCACAATTAGTAATTCTGGTAATTTCGCTTGTGTCACATTATTATATACAACCAAAGAAAGCATCTAATCACCTGTCTCGTTATAAAATACAATTTCCAGCGGCTTTTGTTTCCTCAGTCATTATCTTGACCGACATCTGAATTGTACCTTT
>NW_025200071.1:0-6317 GCF_004010195.1 Chiloscyllium plagiosum | reverse complement strand
GGTACATTGGAGTTCAATTAGAAATATGTTGTGGGGTTGCCATGACAACCGGTAATCCGAGACTGAGAGGAAAGATCTGATAGGCGGAGGCGTGGACTCCCCCGAGGGGGCGGGGCCCCGTCTGAGTGACAGGGGCGAGGACTCCCGCTGATTGACATGCGCGGAGACACCCTCTGATTGACGGGGGCGGGGACTCCCTCGAGTGATGGGGCGGGAATCCCTCTGATTGACAAGCACTGACGGGGGCGGGGACTGTATCTGATTGACACCCACTGACGGGGGCGGGGATTGTCTGATTGACAGGTACGGGGACACCCACTGATTGAGATTGCGCGGAGACACCCTCTGATTGACCAGGGCGGGGAATCCCTCTGATTGACACCCACTGACGGGCGCGGGGACTGTGTCTGATTGACACCCACTGATGGGGGCGGGACTCTCTCTGATTGACACCCACTGACGGGGGCGGGGACTGTCTGAATGAAAGGGGGCTGGGCCTGATGAGCACAGGCGCCAGCAGCAGGAGTAGGCCATTTGGCCCTTTTTCAGGATTTGACCCAGACATTGAGGCCTCCCTCCCTTTGATGCTGCCAGGATTGCTGTGTTTTTCCAGCCTCCTGCTTTGATTCCAGCATCTGTAGATCTTTATTTGTCTCTAACCTTTATTTTGAGGCTAAATCCCCTTTTGTTCTAGTTTCACCCACCAGTGGAAATAACCTCCCTGCTTCTGTCCTATCTATTCACTTCATAATTTAATATGTTTCTACAAGATACCTCCTCTTTCTCCTAAAGTCCACTCAATTGCTCCTCATAAGCCAACCCTCTCAACTCTGGTATCAACCAATTCAACCTCTTTTGTATCTCTCCAGTGCCAATAAATCCTCTAAGGAGACTAAAACTATCAATGACTCAAGGTGTGGCCTCACCAGTTCCCTAAACAGCTGCAGCATAACTGCCCTGAACTGCCCTGTTTTTAAACTCCATCCCTCTAGCATTGAGGGACAATATTCTATTTGCCTTCATAATTTTTAAAAATTCATTTGTGGGACTTGGGCGTCGCTGGCTGGCCAGCATTGATAGCCCCATCCCTATTTGCCCTTGAGAAGGTAGTGGGGATCTGCCTTCTTGAATCGCTGCAGTCCACTTGCTGTGGGTTGACCCACAATGCCAGTGGGAGAGAATTTTAGGAATGTGACCCAAGGACTGTGCAGGAATGTTTCCAAGTCTGGGTGGTGAGTGGCTTGGAGGGGAACTTGCAGGTGGTAGTGTTCCAAAGTACCTGCTGCCCTTGTCCTTCTAGACGGAAGTGGTCATGGGTTTGGAAGGTGCTGCCGAAGGATCTTTGGTGAATTTCTGCAGTGCATCTTGTAAATAGTACACACTACTGCTACTGAGTGCCGGTGGTGGAGGGATTAAATGTTTGTAGATGTGGTGCCAATCAAGCAGATTGCTTTATCCTGGATGGTGTCAAATTGCTTGAGTATTGTTGGAATTGCACGCATCCAGGCAAGTGGGATGTATTCCATCACACTCCTGACTTGTGCCTTGTAGATGGTGGTTTGACTTTGGGGTGTCAAGAGGTGAGTTATTCACCGCAGGATCCCTAGTCTCCGACCTGCTCTTGTAGCCACTGTGTTTATGTGGTGAGTCCAGTTGAGTTTCTGATCAATGGTAACCCCAAGGATGTTGACAGTGGGGGAATTCAGTGATGGTAATACCGTTGAATGTCAAGGGGCGGTGGTTAGAATTACCTGCCGCCCATAACAACCAACTTTGTATGATTCACGCACAAGGTCACCCAGGTTCACCTACACAGCAGCATGCTGTAATTTTTCACATTTTAACTATAGTCCTTTTTGCTGTCATTCCAACAAATGGAGGACCTCACATTTACCAACATTGACCCCAACTGCCAGACCTTTTCCCACTCACTTGACCTATCTATATTTCTCTGTAGACACTTTCAGTGTCCTCTGCTCAACCACTCACCTTAGTGTCATTTGTGAACTTTGCATGTCAAATACATTCAAACTCTAAATCATCTATGGAAATTGTAAACAATTGCAGTCCCAATGCTGATCCCTGAGGCACACTACTATCACTGATCGCCAACCAGAAAAATATTCATTTATGCCCTCTCATAGAGTCATAGAGATATACAGCATGGAAACAGACCCTTTGTCCAACTCATCCAGATATCCTAACCTTATCTACTCCCATTTGCCAGCGCTTGGCCGATATCCCTCTAAACCCTTCCTATTCATATGCCCAGCCTGTTGCCTTTTAATGCTGTAATTGTACCAGCCTCCATCACTTCTATCAATGGCAGCTCATTCCATACATGCACCACCCTCTGCATGAAAATGTTGCCCCTTAGATCCCTTTTATATCTTTCCTCTCTCACCCTGAACCTATGCGTAGTTCTGAACTCCCCACCCCAGGGAAAATACCTGGTCTGTCCATGCCCTTCATGATTTTGTTAACCTCAAGAAAGTCACCTCTTACCCTCCGACACTCCAGGGAAAACGGCACGGTGGCCTAGTGGTTAGCACTGCTGCCTCACAGTACCAGAGACCTGGGTTCAATTCCTGCCTCAGGCGATTGTCTGTATGGAGTTTGCACATTTTCCCCGTGTCTGCGTGGGTTTCCTCTGGATGCTCGGGTTTCCTCTAGATGCTCCGATTTCCTCCCACAGTCCAAAAATGTGCAGGTTAGGTGAATTGGCCGAGCTAAATTGCCCATAGTGTTAGGTGAAGGGATAAATGTAGGGGAATGGGTCTGGGTGGGTTGTGCTTCGGCAGGTCAGTGTGGACTTGTTGGGCCGAAGGGCCTGTTTCCACACTGTAAGTAATCTAATCTCAAAACAGCCTCAGCCAATTCAGCCTCTCCCTATAGCTCAAATCTTCCATCCCTGGCAACATCCTTGTAAATCTTTTCTGAACCCTTTAAAGTTTCACAACATCCTTCTGATAGGAAGGACATCAGAATTACACACAATATTCTAAAAGTAGCCGAACCAAAGTCCTGTAGAGCCGAAATGACCTCCAATCTCACACACTCAATGCTCTGAACAATAACGCAAGCATACCAAACACCTTCTTCACTATTCTATCTAGCTGCAACTCTACTGTCAAGGAACAATGAACCTGCACTCTAATGTCTCTTTGTTCAGTACCACTGCCTAGGACCTTACCATTAAGTGTATATATAAGTCCTAGTCTGATTTGCTTTTCCAAAATGGAGCACCTTACATTTATCTAAATTAAACTCCATCTGCCACTCCTCAGCCCATTGACCTATCTGATCAAGATCCTGTTGTAATCTGAGATAATATTCCTCGCTGTCCACTACACCTCCAATTTGGGTGTCATCTGCAAACTTACGAACTATACCTCCTATGTTCACATCCAAATCATTTATATAAATCATCGATCCTTGTGACACTCTACTGGTCACAGGTCTCCAGTCTGAAAAGCAATCCTCCACCACCACTCTGTCTTCTACCTTCAAGCCAGTTCTATATTCAAATGGCTAGTTCTCCCTGTATCCCATGTGATCTAACCTTGCTAACCGGTCTACCATGAGGAATCTTGTTGAACACCTAACTGAAGTCCATATAGGTCACATCCACTGCTCTGTCCTCATCAATCCTCTTTGTTACTTCTTCAAAAAACGCAATCAAGTTTGTGAGACATGATTTCACACGCACAAAGCCATGCTGACTATCCCTAATCAGTCCTTGCCTTTCCAAATACATGTACAACATATCCCTCAGGATTCCCTCCAACAACTTGCCCACCACCGAGGTCAGGCTCACCAGTCTATAGTTCCTTGGCTTTTCCTTACCACCTTTCTTAAACAGTGTCACTATGTTAGCCAACCTCCTGTCTCCGGTATCTCACCTGTGACTATCAATGATACAAATATCTCAGCAAGAGGCCCAGCAATCACTTCCCTAGTTTCCCACAGAGTTCTAGGGTACACCTGATCAGGTCTCAGGGATTTATCAACTTTTATGTGTTTCAAGACATCCAGCACCTCCTCCGCTGTAATATGGACATTTTTCAAGATGTCATCATCTATTTCCCCACTTTGTATATCTTCCATGTCCTTTTCCACAGTAAATACTGATGCAAAATACTTGTTTAGTATCTTCCCCATCTCCTCACACAGGCTGCCTTGCTGATCTTTGCAGGGCCCTATTCTCTCCCTAGATACCCTTTTGTCCTGAATGTATTTTGCTTTCTGTTAGTTAATCAATCTTCTATCTATGCTAATACATGACCCGTAACGCCGAACGCTTTTACCTTACACAGCAGCCTTTTGTGCAGCACTTTGTTGAATGCCTTCTGGAATCCAGATACACCGGTTCCCCGTTATCCACCACACTCATAATGTCCTCAACAAACTCCAGTAAATTACGTAAACATGATCTGGCTTTCATGAACCCATGCTGTGTCTGCCTGATGGGACAATTTCTATCCAGTCATCCTTACTATTTCTTCCTCGATGACTGGGGGTGGCACGGTGGCTCAGTGGTTAGCACTGCTGCCTCACAGCGCCAGGGACCCAGGTTCGATTCCAGCCTCGGGTGACTGTCTGTGTGGAGTTTGCACATTCTCCCCATGTCTGTGTGGGTTTGCTCTGGTTTCCTTCCACAGTCCAAAGATGTGCAGGTCAAGTAGATTGGCCATGCTAAATTGCCCATTGTGTTCGGTGCACTATTCAGAGGGAAATGGGTCTGGATGGATAACTCTTTGGAGGGTCAGTGTAGACTTGTTGGGCCGAAGGGCCTGTTTCCATACTAATCTACTCTCATAACTTCAGTCATGGGGAAAATGCTTGAATCTAAGCTAAGGGGCCGACAGTTACTCACGTTTTGTCTACCAGCTTTTGTTATGGGAAGACCTGGCAGTAATTTTAACAACAAAGACTTACATTTCTACAGCATCCTCCAGACCCAAAGTCATCAATTAATAGTAAAGTTTGAACTGGGTGTTGCCACAAATACGACACAGCAGGCTCCCACAAACTCTGGGTCCAGTAAATTAAAGGCTATGTGACAGAACCTGTCTACAAATTTCACAATTTCAGTCAACCTTTGAAGAAGGACTAACATGTTCCCCTTAGATCTGTCATTTGTCACTTGGGGAGGTGGGGCAGTGTACGAGGAGCTCAATTTGTTCCTTTAAAATCAGCTGGCATCAACATTTACAAACTGGGAGCATTGAAACTGAAACCAAATCTTGCAAGAAAAGGTACATTCCTCATTTGTACACTGCAGGTCCTGTCCTGAACAAGTTCACTATCAGCACCAGGATATTGAGCGATGTCTCCTCACTTCTCTGCTGAACATTGACCATAGTATCATTTCTGTCAAGCGACGAGGCAGGGCAGACTCTCTGATTCAAGGTGAATGAGAGGAAAGACCTTCTGTTTTAACCTGGCATTCTCTTGCTGTGGAACTCGATTCTCCTCTTATCGCCTCACTCAAGCTCTGATTGTTTCTGTGGATTTGATCAGTTCGGAAGACAGGGAGGCGTGAAACTGAAAGGAAGAGTGAGTAAATAAAACTTCTTTAAAGGAAAGAAAGTGGAAATCTGGAACTCTGTCCCTCAAAATGTACTCGAGGCTCGGAGAAGTTAACTGAGACTGAGATTGTGACAGGTTTTTGTTTTAAGTAAAGGGAGTGAGAGATATGGAACCCAGGAGGATAGATTTAATTTTATTCGTTTACAGAATGTGGGTGCTGCTGGTGAGAACATAGAACATTACAGCGCAGTACAGATCCTTCAGCCCTCGATGTTGCGCCGACCTGTGAAACCAATGTGAAGCCCATCTACCCTGCACTATTCCAATATGATCCATATGTTTATCTCGAGACCATTTAAATGCCCATAGAGTTGGCGAGTTAGGCCCAGCATTTATTGCCAACCCATTATTGCCCTTTAGAAGGTGGGGGTGAGCTGCCTTCCTGAACCGCTGCAGCCTATGAACTGGAGAGAGTCCCACAATGACTTGGTTAATGTACAGAGAAATCAAATTCCAAGTTGGTTGGAAGAACAGGCTGCAGGATCGCAGAATAACGATTTTTCGTCCACAGGGTGTAGGCACTGCTGACAAGGCCAGTGTTTTATTGCCCGTCCCTAGTTGCCCTGGAGAAGGTGGGGGTGAACTGCCTTCTTGAACCACTGCAGTCCATGTGCTGTAAGTATATGTGGGGCTGCTGGGCTGGGGGTTCCAGAATTTTAACCCAGCAACAATGATATAAGTCAGGATGGTGAGTGACTTGGAGGGGAACTTGTCAGGAGTGGTGT
>NW_025200070.1:0-6317 GCF_004010195.1 Chiloscyllium plagiosum | reverse complement strand
AGGTCACTTTTCTTACCTTAGTCTGTGCACAGAGTTACCTGGTCGCAGCCGGCTCCTAACCTGCGCGGCAATACCTGCAGCTCTTATGGTCACTGCAAAACCCCTCCTTGTTTCCAGGGTCTCCCAGTCCGGCTCATACTCGCCCAAACCGCAAGCGGCAAACAAGGGAGTAAGAGATCGCCGAAATTGGCGAGGTGCACCTCCCCCATCGTCCCACGAGTGTCGAGCGGTCGGAGTTTTGGATCCTGGACGAGGCCCCCAAATTGTTAGAAACAAAACTCACTTATAAATCAGCCGGAGACAAAGCCATGGAAACAAGGACAATTTATTATGAACTTGCAAGTCCTGGCACCCCGCTAACCTGGCAAAAAGAGCAAAGATATCAGTTATGCAAACATTTTTATACAGTTTGTGTGTTGCAGGCTCACATCCCCTTTCCCTATTCTTACCCTATCATAATCATTTATTTCATCTCATTCCCTTATTTGGCCTTTACTTGTGACTAACCTTAAGATAATTACTTCACTTGTTTTTCTCTTTCCTTCTTTATGTACCAGGCTGTCCTTGGATGTCTGCATTCCTTGTTCTGTTACTGTAAGCTTTATTGTGAAAATGCCCTTTCTTCTTCTTTTGTGGTCAGTGACAACACTCCATAATTATTTCTGAGCTTCAAACTATTTTCTTTAAAACTACTTCTTTAAAAGACCCCTTATATTCATTAAAGTCTTAGCCTTAAGTATGCTACATGCTACAAGAATTCCATGACCGTTTGTATAATGTCTTACCCCTTTCCCTTTCTACAGAAATTACACTCCACCAGCACTTACAACAATTACATTTCTATAACGCTTGCAGAAAACTACATTTCTTATTTCCCACACCTGGTTAAAAATTAATGAACCAATCTTGTTTATCTGTGATCTGTTTATCTTCCTACCTTGCCCTGCCTTTTTCTGGAATCTGTTTATAATGTTGCTGCTGGAATCAGGAAATGAAACTGAAAGTATTTCACTGAACACTGATCACCATTTTACTTTGAGCACAAAGCACAGAGATTAATCCTTCACGATGGAAGATGATCTTTCCTGTGCTGTCTGCCATGATCTGTATAAAGATCCTGTCTTACTCGACTGTGATCACAGCTTCTGTCGATCCTGTGTGACCCAGTACTGGGAGAAAGCGGACACTGCCTGCTGTCCTGTCTGTAGAAAGGAGACTTCCTCGAGGACCCTGAGAGCCCACCGCATTCTCTCCAACATCGTGGAATCATTTGTGAAAAGCGGTGAAGGTGGTGAAATTCAGCAGGAATGCAGCCGACACAAGGAGAAACTGAAATTATTCTGTAAAACTGATAATCAACTCATCTGTCACATTTGCCAGTCTTCAAAAAGTCATCAAAACCATGAGGTGCTGCCAGTGGAAGAAGCTGCTGAAGAGTTTAAGGTGAGGAGACACTGAGTAAAATAAAATGCAGAATCCTGCAGGGATCATTCAAAGACTCAGGTTTGCATGTCTCACAATGATTATTATTCAACTACTTAGTAAATCTTTTTCCTTCTGATCAATGACAGAGGGTTGTAGATTTCCTTTAGTCAAAGCTACCTTTTACAATGACAACAAAAACTGACAATTATCCAATGCTTTTAATCTAATAAAACATCATAAGGTATTTCAGAGGAATATTCTACAATTACATTGGACATTGAGTCACATCAGATGATGTTAGAACAATGATCAGAGACTTGGTCAAAGAGGAAAAGTTTATTTTCCTGAAAGAGAAAGAGAAAGGGGGAGAGAGAGAGAGAGAGGTTGAGAGAGAACACTCTCGAAGCTCAGGGCCTGGAATGCAAAAGGTGGCGACACCGATGGGGGAGTGATTAAAATGGGGGTGTTCAAGAGGCCAGAATTGGATTAGAGGAGGTGATGAAAACAGAGAATGGAATCCTGAACAGGGAACATTCAGAGATTCAAGTTTGACCATCTTTCACTAATTACCCTTCAATTACTTAGCAATTGGATTATTTTTTTCACTTTAGAACAACAATGAAAATTTATATTTATTCAGTGTTTTAATGTCAGAAAACTTGCGAAGGCCCTTACCGGGAATGTTATGAAGTAAACTTAGACACCAAACCACATCAGGTGACATGAGGGCCATAGCCAGAAGCTTGGTCAAACAGGGAGAGGTTTATCCTCCTGAGGGAGAGGGGGAGACAGAGAGAGAGAGAGAGAGAGAGAGATGAAGAGATTTTGGGAGAATTTTCCAGAAGCTTGGGGTCCTGGCTGCTAAAGGTTCAGCCACCAATGGGGGAGTGATGAAAATCAGGGATGTTCAGAATTTGATGACAGCCGGTGTCTGACAGGATTGTGAGGCTGAAGGACATTCCAGAGAAACAGGGAAGACAAGGCCAGAGAGATGTTTTAAAACAAGAATTTGGAACGTTTAACATTTAGGAGGCCATGTGAAAGGAGTTTGTAACCTTGACACTTGATGATCTAATCCTTTCCTCTGTTCCCCACCCTCTGCCATGCTCCTCACTCCCCCTGTCACTGTGCCCTATTTCAGAATTTCCAGTGACTTCCCTGAGCATCACCACCTCCAAGCTCAGATCCATCCAGCCTAACCTTGACACTGCCCCTTGTCCAACACCCCCACTCTCTCGCCCTTACCAACAGCCTCATCATCCAATTCAGTTTCTCACTCTGAATATGTAACTCCCCCCCTTCCTTGTCCCCCATATCCCATCAGTGAAACTCTCCACTCTGCTTCTTCCAACTCTCTCCAACCACATCCTTTAAGTTTTCTTCCTTGCCGATGCCTTTCCCCCTTCCCACCATCATCTGGCCCTTTTCATTTCACACTCCTGTTGTGTAAACCCCCTCATGTCTGTCTCAGACCACGCCTGTGCCTTTATCCAGCCAGGCTGCCTCACTTGGACAGGGACCTGCTGCCTCTCTTTACTGCTCCATAACCCATTGGAGAAGTCTGCTGTGACAGTGAATAATCCCAGGCTGGAGTCCCGCTGTCCTCCTTGGTGGCTCCTGCTGTGACCGAGTTCTGAGCAGAGCTGTTAGTGCAGGGAGCGTGGTATCAGGCACATGAAGGACTTGTGGGAACTAAATTCAGCAGAAACCCCATGAATCAGGGACAAGGAACACCACCAACAACAACAGAAACACAGAAATTTACAGCACAGAGGGAGACCATTCAGACGGTGGTGAATTTTGGAATTCTGCACCCCACAGACCTGTGGAAACTCAGTCATTGAGTATGTTCAAGACACAGATCCAGAGATTTCTAGATAGTGATGACATCATGGGGATATGGGGATAGTGCAGGAAAATAGCACTGATGTACATGATTCGCCCTGATCTAGAATAGCACAGCACGGCCTGAGGGGCTGACTGGCCTACTCCTGCTCCAATGTGTCTGCTCAGCCTATTGTATCTGTGCTGGCAGATAAAGAGCCATCAGTCCTGATCCCACTTTCCAGCGTCTGTTCTGGAGCCTTGGAAAATGTTTTGACTGTTTTTATGGACCAGACCGGACCCCCTTTAAATATTTTAAGAAGATAGCCCAGACTCTAACTTTTTCTTATTTTAAAGGCAATTACACAGTGTCTGTACCAGATCTTTAGAAGAACATGTTTTTTTAAGACTCCCTACAGTGCAGAAACAGGCCATTTGGCCCAACAAGTCCACACTGACACTACAAAGAGTAACCCACCCAGACCCATTCCCTGACCCTATTACTCTACATTTACCGTTGACTAATGCACCTAACCTAAACATTGCTGAACACTATGGGCAACTCACCGAACCTGTATATCTTTGGATTGTAGGAGGAAACTGGAGCACCCAGAGGAAACCCACGCAGATATGGGGAGAATGTGCAAACTCCGCACAGACAGTCACCTGAGGCTGGAATCAAACCCAGGACCCTGTGAGGCTGCAGTGCTAACTACTGAGCCACCATACCGCCCATAAATCTGATGCAACTGGTCAAACTACTCGATGTTCAGCAAAGCACAACTTATTTAAACAGTTTCATTAAAATACAACCAAAGAAAGAGGAATTTAGAATAACTTAATAATAGATGCAACGAATATTACTAATTAACTGTTCCAATGTCGGAAAATCCAATAAACACACCCCTTGGAAAATGGAAAATTCAGACACGGATTCTCACATGTAGTTCTCCAATTAAAGAGAAAAACAACATCTCGAGAAGATGTAGAGAAAGTAGCAGTGAAGCGACGTTCACTGAAGTTTCTTTTGAGACCCTAATATCTTCTAATGTAACTGAAAAAACCAAAACCCAGAGAGAGGAGAGCTGGCCACACCCATTCAGGCTGGTAAAAAAAACCCAATGTCCCCCAAGCTGTTTACTCACAAGGTCTTCAGTAGCTAGTCCAGTACCTTTGCCTTACAACCTCTCTTCAAAAAAGCCAGGACAAATAACCTCTTAAAGTGACAGCATTGTCACACTGTGACAAGGGTTTCTGTCTCTCCCACATTTTCAGGCAGTGAAACCCAAACTGGGTGAAAAGATATCTCAGTTTCCAGCTAATTCTTTCAGCAATTCCACTGACTCGATCAATGAAATCTCTGCTCAGGAAGATATGTCCTTCCTATCCAATTTCTCAGTGCCCTTCATAATTACGTAAAGCTCAATTCGATCTCCTCAGTCTGCCCCATCCCGATGGAAATAGGCCTGGTTTATTTCATCTTTTCTTGTGTGTACAATTCTCCATGGTCACACACTGCTGTGATGTGGGCCTATCCTTCCTGTAATGTGGTGAGCAGAACGGGGTTCAGTGTTCTAGCTGTGCCCTTATTAATGATTTCTACAATTCAAATGTATCCATCCTGCTCTTATAGTTTATCCACTGGCCATTAAATAAAGTTTCCATATCTCATTAATAACCTTACCTTCCTGTGTTGCTACCTTCAAGGACCTGTGGACAGGTTCTCTAAAGTCCTTCTGTGCCTCTACACCTCTCAGTGTCTGACTAGTCATTGTGGATTCTCTCCCAATGCATCACCTCTCCAGAGTGAGTTTCATTTACGACTTCTCTGGCTGTGTTTGTTACACTGAACCCCATGAAGCAACATTTGTAGTTTTATGACCTTTGTTCAATAAAACCAGAGAAAGTTCTGGCAGAAAGAGGCCATTCAGTCTGAACACAAATTTACAGCCACCCATACTGATCCCATCTTCCAGCACCTGACCCATAGTCTTGCAGGTTACAACATCTCTCATGCCTTCACAATCATACTAGGCCGCAAATTCCAGACAAATGCCACTAATTGAATGAATGTTTTTCTCAGACTTGATTTAATCATTCCCCCAATCATCCTAAAGCTATGCCCATTATAAATTTCAATTTAATGATGTTTCATTTTTGGGGATTGTTTTTCTGAAAACGTGCTAATTAATTGATGGTTTTGTTCAGGAGGAACTGGAAACCTCCCTGAAGCCAATTCAGGAGAAGAAGAAGGAATGTGAAAGTGTCAAAAGTGATTATGAGAAAACATTGTCCCACATTCAGGTAGTTATGATCTTACTTTGTTCTATATTTTGTACAGAATTGTAACCATTCAGAATTGCACTGGGCAGAATTCCAGTCTCCATATTATAAATAGATATTGCATGAACTAACCTGGATATTTTCATGAGAGAGAAGAAGGTTGAGAGGTGACTTAACTGAGACATGTAAGATAATCAGAGGGTTAGATAGGCTGGACAGTGACAGCCTTTTTCCTCAGACGGTGATGGCTAGCACAAGGAGACATAGCTTTAAAGTGAGGGGTGATAAATATAGGACAGATATCAGAGGTTGTTTCTTTCCTCAGAGAATAGGTGGGGCATGGAATGGCCTGCCTACAGCTGTAGTAGACTCGCCAACTTTCAGGGCATTTAAATGGTCATTGGATACACATATGGATGAAAATGGAATAGTATAGGTTAGATGGGCTTCAGATTGGTTTCACAGGTCGGTGCAATATCGAGGGCCGAAGGGTCTGTACTGCGCTGTAATGTTCTATGTTCTATCAGAATTTAGCACTTTTAGAAATGATTGAACAGGTTGTGAATCATTTCTTTGGAAAAGAGAAGACTGAGGCTAACCTGTTAGAATTTTTAAAAATTCTAATAGGATTTGAAAATGTGGATCCAGAGAAAATGTTTCTACACATCATGGATTTGACCAGATTGGGAAAGTTTTAATAATTTACTGATATGAGTCGGATATGAACAGTGCATTGGGTACAGGAGTTAGGAGATCATGTTGTGACTGTACAGAACATTAGTTAT
>NW_025200069.1:2927-6317 GCF_004010195.1 Chiloscyllium plagiosum | reverse complement strand
AAATTTCTTAAAAGGTATTATTTACTAACATATTCATAACACCGACCTCTTAAGAATCAAAAGAACCTTCATAATGAAAAGAAAGCTTCATTTTGTTCTCTACTTTTTAAACATAACGATAAATTTAAGATAAGTTTGCCCATCTGCTTCCCACCTGCATATACATAAAATAAATAAAGACAGATTTCATCTAAACTGGATCAGTGAAATCTGCGATAACGCATCTGCAATTACATGATCGACAGCATGAATGATTTTTAAATTAAGAGTCTGCAAAATCATACTCCAATGAAATAATATCATATTCTTATCTAAAGGCGTTCGAAGAATGTATGCAGATAGTGGTCAGTGTACACAACCGTGTCTGACACATTGTTCGTGACATACACATTAACGTGTTATGAGGCTAGTACCAAAGTCCATCGTTCTTTTTCGATTGTGGAGTATTTTCTCTGGTGGATGATGACCTTTTTCGAAAAGCAACCAACTGTCAGTTCAATCCCGTCCTCGTTTTCATGTCGTAGTAGGCTCCACCTCCATTGTCACTAGCATCGATGGCGACTTTAAAAGGTTCTGAACCATTTGGTACAGGTAAAAATTGTTTGGTAGTTAATATTGATTTCAAACGGTCGAATGCCACCTGACATGGTTCAGTCCATCAAAACTTTGTGTTGTTCTCAGCAAATCGGTTGACGGTTCCACTACACTGCTGAGGTTTGAAACAAACTTCCGATAGAATCCACTGAGTCTGAACAATTGTGCCACATATTTCTATGAGGCTAATCGTGAACATTCCTCGATGGCCTTCGTCTTTGCCTTCCTTGGGGTCGACCTTCTTTGACAGGTCTGTTTTCAACTCTGTTTTCGTGAAATCTGTTTTATTTAAGGTTATCACCTGTTTTACTTATCGTTGTACTTCAAAGAGCTCTGCCAACTGCACCATTTCATTTTTCACGGACAGAGCAAAATCACTAAATTATCCAAATAGACAGCACTGGATGTCAACCCAGCCGCAACTTTGCTCATGAGTCTTTGGAATTTGTTGGGTACGATTTTCATTCCAAATATTTTCACTTGAATCTGATATGACCCGTTTGGGGTCACAAATGCAGAAATTTCATTCTCAGTCTCTGATAAACCTACGTACCAGTAACCTTACATGTAATCCAAATTGATGATATAACTGGCTTGTCCGACTTTCTCGATACAGTCCTGCAAACTCGGAATTGGATATGAGTCGGAATTTGTAACGGCATTGACCTTCCACTAATCCATGCAGAATTGTTGTGTCCCGTCCGGCTTGGGAACTAAGTCGATGAATGAACTTCACTTAATCTGACGTGGATCGATAATGTCCTCTTCAACCATGGCTTCCCGCTCCTTCTGGACCTTTCCGGTTTTGAAGTATAATCCCGATAGGGGTGGTATTTTATTGGAGCAATACATCCTTCGTCTACTTCATGTCCAATGGCATTAGTCCTCCCCACGTGATTTTTACATACGTGTTCTGCAGTGACAAATCTTTCAGCTACGTTCTATGCTCCTGTCACAGACAGCTTACTAACCTATCGCACTCGTCAAGAACTTCTTCATTTTATAAATCTATTTTGAAGCGCTGCAAAGTCCATGTCGTCTCAATTTGATGCCTCACGCTTCGGGGCAGTAACGAACACATGTTTCTTCAGTCCTTTCTCTCCAGTATAATATGGTTTCAACATGTTCTCATGACATGCTCAATAACTTTTTTTAAAATCTGGAATCTTTACTAAATCGTTCACCTGACTCATTTTATTCTCTACTTGATAGCGACCAGTTACCTGGTTTTGAAGGGATCTCCTATTACTGGTAACAGCATTAACACCTTAGCCCCTTGGCAAAAAGTCCGAGTCTCAGAGCTTTTATCTGCAACCTGCTTCATTCTACACTGTGACCTCCTCAGGTGCCGTTTAGCTAGCTCATCTACTCAATTTAATCACTCCCTCAACTCCATGTTAACATAAGTGTGAGATCTCTTGCTTTGGTCCTGTCAATTTTTCTTTCATTAATTTAAAAATGCCTCTCACTTCATGATCGAATATTTTCTCAAAGGGAGTAAACTGAATAGATTCGTATGGGGCACTTCTATTTGCAAACAATAATAAATGGGATGCCTGTATTCCAATGATTCGGGTAATCCAGACAGTATGCTATCAACAAGCGCGCAGCTCCAAGACCAAGGCCTCACTCTCTCAGCGGAGCAGATAAGGGTTGTTTGGCAGTGGCTGCTTGAAGGCTCGGTGATGTTTGTTTAACGGTTAAAACTTGAAAGTTTTTTTTAAAGGAAAGCGCAGAGCAGACCCGGAAGCTGGTGTAGCGGCAAGCTTACCTGGGTAGGTTTTTTTTTTCCCCTACAAAAGCGCGCAGCTCCAAGGCCTAGGCCTCACTCTCTCAGCGGAGCAGGTAAGGGCTCTTTGGCAGTGGCTGCTTGAAGGCTCGGTGACGTTTGTTGAACGGTTTAAATTCGAAAGATTTTTTTAAAAGGAAGCGTGGAGCGGACCCACAAGCTGGTGTAGCGCAAGCATATCGGGGTAGGATTTTTCCGTACAAAAACGTGCAGGTTTCAGGGTTAAAAGGTTTTAGAAGGGTCAGAGGAGGGGGTAAAAGAGGGGAAGGTGTGACATTGCTTGTCAAAGATACTATTACAGCGGTGGAAAGGACGATGGATGAAGACTCGCCATCTGAGGTAGTTTGGGCTGAGGTTAGGAATAGGAAAGGTGAAATAACCTTGTTCGGAGTTTTCTACAGGCCTCTAAATATTCCGAGAGACGGAGAAGAAAGGATTGCGAGGATTATTCAGGAGAAGAGTGAAAGTAATAGGGTGGTTTTTATGGGGGACTTTAACTTTCCAGATATTGACTGGGAAAGCAATAGTTCGAGTTCGTTAGATGGGTCGGTGTTTGTCCAATGTGTGCAGGAGGGTTTCCTGACACAATATGTAGACAGGCCAACAAGTGGTGAGGCCATACTGGATTTGGTTCTGGGTAACGAACTAGGCCAGCTGTTAGAATTGGAGGTAGGCGACCACTTTGGTGACAGTGACCACAATTCGGTGACTTTTGCTCTAGTGATGGAGAGGGATAAGTGTGCACTGCAGGGCAAGAGTTATAGCTGGGGGCAGGGAGATTACGATCAGGTGAGGCACGACTTAGGATGCGTGGCTTGGAAAAGTAGGCTTCAAGGGAAGGGCGAAATTGAAATGTGGAGCTTGTTCAAGGAGCAACTATTGAGTGTCCTTGATAAGTATGTACCTGTCAGGCAGGGAGGAAAGGGTCGTGTGGGGGAGCCGTGGTTTAATAAGGAATTGGAATCCCTTGTTAAAGGGAAGAGGGCGGCATATGTAAAGATGAGGCG
>NW_025200069.1:0-2901 GCF_004010195.1 Chiloscyllium plagiosum | reverse complement strand
GTCCTTAGTTGGTAGGATTTGGGAAAACCCTAAGGCTTTCTATAGGTATGTTAGGAATAAAAGAATGACTAGGGTAGGAATAGGTCCAGTCAAGGATAGTAGTGGGAAGTAGCGTGTGGAGGCGGAAGAGATTGGGGAGACACTGAATGAATACTTTTCGTCATTATTCACTCAGGAACAGGACATTGTTGCCGATGTGAATACTGAGTCACAATTAATTAGAATGGACGGCTTGGAGGTATGTAGGGAAGAGTTGTTGGAAATTTTGGGAAGGGTGAAATTAGATATGTCCCCTGGGTCTGAAGGCATTTATCCTAGGATTCTCTGGGAAGCAAGGGAGGAGATTTCAGAGCCATTGGCCTTGATTTTTATGTCTTCGTTGTCTACAGGAATAGTGCCAGAAGACTGGAGGATAGCAAATGTGGTTCCCTTCTTCAAGAAGGGGAGTAGGGATAACCCTAGTAACTATAGGCCGGTGAGTTTCACTTCTGTTGTGGGCAAAGTCTTAGAGAGAATTGTGTGGGATAGGATTTATGAACATCTGGATAGGAATACTGTGATCAAGGATAGTCAGCAGGGTTTCGTGAAGGGCAGGTGGTGCCTCACAAACCTTGTTGAATTCTTTGAGAAGGTGACTGAGGAGGTGGACGAGGGTAAAGCGGTAGATGTGGTGTATATGGATTTTAGTAACGCGTTTGATAAGGTTCCCCATGGTCGGCTACTGCAAGAAATACGGAGGTATGGCATTGAGGGTGAGTTAGAGGTTTGGATTAGGAATTGGCTGGCTGGAAGAAGACAGAAGGTAGTAGTTGATGGTAAAGGTTCATCTTGGAGTGCAGTAACGAGCGGTGTTCCACAAGGATCTGTTTTGGGACCATTGCTGTTTGTCATTTTTATAAATGACCTGGAGGACGGACGAGAAAGTTGGGTGAGCAAGTTTGCGGATGGTACGAAAGTCGGTGGAGTTGTTGACAGTACGGAAGGATGTATCAGGTTATAGCGGGACATTGATAAGCTGCAGAGCTGTGCAGAAAGGTGGCAAATGGAGTTCAATGTAGGTAAGTGTGAGGTGATTCACTTTGGTAAGAGTAACAAGACGATAGGGTACTGAGCTAATGGTAGTGTGGATGAGCAGAGGGATCTTGGTGTCCATGTACACAGATCTCTGAAAATTGACACCCAGGTAAATAGTGCTGTGAAGAAGGCATATGGCATACTGGCATTTATTGGTAGAGGAATTGAGTTCCGGAGTCCTGTTGTCATATTGCAGTTGTATAAGACTCTGGTGCGACCGCATTGGAGTATTGTGTGCAGTTTTGGTCGCCATACTAGAGGAAGGATGTGGAGGCACTGGAGAGTGTGGGTGCAGAGGAGACTTACCAGGATGTTGCCTGGTATGGTCGGAAGATCGTGTGAGGAAAGGCTGAGGCACTTGGGGCTGTTTTCATTGGAGAAAAGAAGGTTTAGGGGTGACTTGATAGAGGTGTACAAGATGATTAGGGGTTTAGATAGGGTTGACCTTGAGAACCTTTTTCCACGGATGGAGTCAGCTATTACGAGGGTGCATAGCTTTCAATTCAGGAGTGGTAGGTATAGGACAGATGTTAGGGGTAGATTCCTTACTCAGAGTCGTGAGTTCATGGAATGCCCTTCCAGTAGCAGTGGTGGACTCTCCCTCTTTATGCCCATTTAAACAGGCATTGGATAGGCTTATGGAGGATAGTGGGCTAGTGTAGGTTAGGTGGGCTTGGATCGGGGCAACATCGAGGGTCAAAGGGCCTGTACTGCGCTGTATTTTTCTGTGTTCTATGTAGCATGGTCTTCAAGTTCTGATGCCACATTTCTGAAGCTCCCTGGGGTTCCGGATGATTCCACAGTGGAGTTAAAGCATTGTATAACTAAGCTATCCATAACCTCCTTACACATCCAAGCAGAAGAAAATGTTCATTGGTCCGACTGAAAATTTCTGAGTAGCCCATACCCTCGTGAAGAAAGTTGCGAACTCCACCACCAGCTTTTTCACTTTGATACTCCGTTATGTTACAGTTAACAAGTTAACAACGTTCAGTTCTGGGGAGAGGACCAACACAATACATTATAAATCGAGTGAAAAGTTCTTCAAGTCCAGAAACTGGCTACAAATGTATTGGGTTTATTACCATTCCTTACCATTTGGCATGTCTCAACCTTACAACAAAATTCAAACAAGGTTGTGCAGTCTCGGCCAAAAAAAATATTTTTGTACACTAGTCTGTATATTTCGCACCCTTATGTGATTTCCTACATGTAGTTCATATGCTACCCGTAATACCTCCTGTCTGCATTCTACCAGCAACACAATCTGGTGCACTTCGGCCCATTTCTCCTCTGCACTAATCTGCCGTGGTCTCAAGTTCAGACTTGGGATCTTACCTTTTAGAAAATAACCCTCCAGACTACACTCTGCCTCCTTTTCGAAGTACACATCCGCATTATATCTTTTCTCATCTCGTCTTGCTGTTGCAAGTCCGTTAACATTTCAGGACTAAACACTTCTGTCTGAACATCTGCCTGTTCACGTTTTTCCTGCGCTATTGCGTCAAAGAGGTATTGCACTAACTGAACCTCAACACCTCCCTCTTTATCTTTAATTTTCGCCTTGTTCTGTCACTTCTGATAGTGCAATCTATTAACTGCACAATCTGATTTATATCTGCAGTTTTATTTATCCGTCTTCATTGGGATTCTCCATAATAAGGGGAGTCACTCCCATCTTGCATCCTGACAAATCATTCCTAAGAACAAACTAAATTCCTGGAACTGACACTGTCTCATTCGCTCCCACAGTAACTTCCCCAGTATTGAGCTGGCACTCCAAATTGAGCTTATATAAGGTACTGCTAAATTTCTTTCCATTTATCC
>NW_025200068.1:4405-6316 GCF_004010195.1 Chiloscyllium plagiosum | reverse complement strand
TTTTGTCACACCATTATTAAACAACATTATCTTGTCTGTCCCAATAAACAACTTATTGTGTTGCCTCCTTCTTCCCATGGATGTTAACGAGCAGAAATTAAGCCATTTATCGTATTGAATCTGCTCTGCCATTCAATCATGGCTGATATGTTTCTTAACCCCATTCTCCCTGTAACCTTTGAGCCGCTTAATGCTCAAGAATGAGTGAATGGTGGAGCAGACTGAATGGGCTGAATGACCTAATTTCACTTCCTGTGGTGTCACAGTTTCTCGTCGGCCCTTTCGTTTCTTGGTCCAGAAAGAGTTATTGTTGACTCGTGTAATTTGGGAAGCTCTGGAGTTTACAGGTGCACACCACGCTCCTCTCTGCCTCCTCCCAGAATAACGATTCCTCCTGAGATACTGGCAGTTCTTGAGATCCTTGGATATCCCGGAATACAAATCAGTGTGTCTGGAAGTCTCTGGTGCTACCCTGGAACAGAAGGATTATGGGGAGAAAATTCAGAAATCCGAAGAGCAAAGAGACTTGGGACTTCTAGCCCAGGATTCTCTCAAGGTAAACTTACAGGTTGAGTCAGTAGTTCGGAAGGCAAATGCAACAATGGCATTTATTTTGACAGGACTTGAATATAAAAGCAGGGGTGTACTCCTGAGGATCTATAAGATTCCAGTCAGGCCACAATTGGAGTACAGTACACAATTTTGGGCCCCATATCTCAGGAAGGATGTACTGGCCCTGGAACATGTTCAGAGGAGGTTGATGTGAAAGGTCCCAGGTTTGAAAAGCTTAACATATGAAGAACATTTGAGGACTCTGGGTCTATACTCAATGGAGTTTAGAAGATAACAAGGGAACTAATTGAAACCTACAGCATACTGAACAGCTTAGACAGAGTGGATGTTGGGAAAATATTTCCATGGGTAGGAGAAACGAGGAGCCGAGGGCTCAGCCTTCAAGTGAAGGGAAGACCTTTTGGAACGGAGATAAGGAGAACTTCTTCAGACTGAGAGTGTTGTATCTATGGAATTCACTGCCCCAGAAGGCTGTGGAGGCCAGATCGTTGAATATATTTAAGCTGGGGATAACTAGGTTCTTGAGTATCAAGAGGATCAAAGGTTTTGGGGAGAATGGGGTTGAGAAACTTATCAGCCATGATTGAATGGTGGAGCAGACTCGATGGGCTGAATGGCATAATTTCTGCTCTTATAATCTTATAATATGCTGATGTGTGGAGGGGTGAGAATGGGGGGAAAGAGATAAAGAGGGGAACACAATTAAGGTGAAGCTGGATACAGATACATAGGAAATACAAGAATTGTACGATAAATTTCAGACCACATAGAAGCACTGGCATACAGAGGGATCTGGCCATATGGATCTCCAAAAGTGGCAATACAGACGGGTAACGTGATCAAGAAGGCACACAGCACGTTTGCCTTGAGTGTAAGAGTTGGCGAGTTATGTTACAGCTATTTATTCCAGTCACATTCAGAATATTGCGTGCAGTTCTGGTCCCCACACGACCAGAAGGACATGGATGCTCTGGGAAAGGGTATGGAGAAGGTTCACTAGGACATTTCCTGGTCTGGAGGTCTCATTTTGAGAATAGATGGGATAAACCTGGATTATTTTCACTGTAAAGATGGAGGCAGAGGGATGGCCTCAACGAAATGATGAGACACACAGATTGACTGGACGGGGGCGGCGTGATGGCTCAATCATTAGCACTGATGCCTCACAGCGCCATGGAAACTGGTTCGATTTCAGTCCCAGGTGACTGTGTGGAGTTTGCACACTCTCCCTGTGTCGATATGGGTTTCCTCCGGTTTCCTCTCACAATCCAAATGTGTAGGTTAGGGTGGAGTGGCATGCTAAATTTACCCCAATGCCCAGGGATTGGCAGGTTAAGT
>NW_025200068.1:0-3916 GCF_004010195.1 Chiloscyllium plagiosum | reverse complement strand
ACAGAGGCCAATTGGATCGACTGTGCTGGAGACTCAATGGGACAGAGACAAATGTATCTATTTCAGATCTACCTGCACTTCAGCCGCTTCTGTGGACTGTTTCCGTAGGGAAGGTGCAATCCCAGGCTCAGAGAGTATCAGCCCCCACTGGAAGTAAAGTGGGTGAGAGAGCGGCCAGTCAGCATCAAGGAACTCCTTACCCCTCCCACTTCACCCACTAAACAGGGTTCAAGATGTGACTCTCAGCAGCGGTAACAGCAGAGTCCAACCTGAATACCTGCGCCATCTCACTTGTGAAGTTGCTGGTGACTCCACAAGTTGCACGACTGGGTGAAGCCCTTCCCACACACTGGACAGGTGAACGGCCGCTCCTTGGTGTGGATGTGCTGGTGTTTGCACAGGGTGGAGGAATCACAGAAGTCATTGCTCCACATGGGACAGGTGAACGGCTTCTCCCCAGTGTGGACGTGGAAGCTGTGCATCAGGAGATACGACTGGGTGTAGCCCTTCCTGCACACGGAGCAGGAAAACGGTTTCTCCCCGGTGTGCATCCGCTGGTGCGGCAGCAGGTGGTGTGACTGAGTGAAGCCCTGCCCACACACGGGGCAGATGAACGGGTTCTTGCTGGTGTGGACCCACTGGTGGGCCAGGAGGTGGTGTAACTGAGTGCAGGTGAACAGCCGCTGCCCGGTGTGCAAACGCCGATGAATCTCCAGCGCAGATGGCGAAGGGAAACCATTCCCACACTCCCCACATTTCCACGGTTTCTCCATGGTGCAGGTGCCCTCGTCTGTCTCAGACCATAACAATCAGTTGAAAACTCGCTTACGCTTATAGCATGTGTGTGGTGTTAATGGTGAACCCTCTGATAATTGGAACACTCTCATTCAGTCTGTAAAGCTTGTTCCAGTCACTACTCGGGTGTGTGGGTACATGAGACTTTGTGTTTCCAGTCACACTGACGTTTAAAACCTAACTAAGCTGACAGACCTTCTCCCCTTTGTTTTCAAGGCCATCAATATCCACGTCCTCGTGAATCAAATGACTATCAGACTTTGATGTGATGTTTGGTCTGACATTTCTGCCGCCAAAATCTTCTCTTGTAATATTCCTGTGAAGTGATTGCAAAGGTCATCATAGTCAGTCCATGATAGAAAATCTGAACGTAATTCTAGTTACTGTGGAACATTCTTTCCTTTCAATCCCAAAGATCTTCGTGTCGATCTATATGTAACTGTAAACCAACAGGGTTATGGGGCAGACTGCATACCTCCACGAAGAGTTCACATGGACTCAAGTTGCTGAATGGACCTCTGTAGTGCAGTATTGACACTCTTACTGAAGATCTACAATATGCTGCAGTACGATATGACAAGCCCAGGAACAACTGCAAATGAGACAAGGTCTATTCAGAAATTGGGCCATGAACTTCTGAAGCTGCTGCTGCTCAGTCCAAAGATGTGCAGGTTAGGTGAATTGGGCATGCTAAATTGCCCGTAGTGTTAGGTAAGGGGTAAATGTAGGGATATGGGTGGATTGCGCTTCGGCGGGGCGATGTGGACTTGTTGGGCCGAAGGGCCTGTTTCCACACTGTACGTAATCTAATCTAATCTAATCTCTCTCTCTGAATGAAGATTGATCTTCACCCAGACTGCAACTTCCTTCCTCTGTCCAAATATTTGTGAACACATCCCTTTTTTTGAAGGATGGCATGTTTCCTGATCATCACAATTAAAGGGGTGTCGTCCCCCTGATATGCAAGTCAGGGGAAGGGCAGAGTCACGTCTTGTGTTGTTGTGTGGAATCTGTGACAGCTGCAACAAATTCATCCCAACTCCTGTACTCAGTGCTCTGACTGATGAAAGCAAGCATGCCGAAAGTCTTCTTCACTGCCCTGTCTACCCATGAGTCCACTTTCTAGGAGCTATGAACCTGCACCCCTACATCTCTTGGTTTGAAATACTACATATGAAACAGATTTGGTGCTTGTTGGTATGTGTTATTATTTGGTGCTTATCTCGACTCTAATTCGGTATTTTATACTGAATGCCATGACTGATGAAGGCCAGTGTGCCAAAAATTTCTCACTGTGACTCCACTTTCAGAGAACTGTGAACATGTACTCCAAGATCCCTCTGTTCCACTACACTCCTTAAATTCCTACCATTCACCATGAAATTCCTACCTTAATTTGACTATACAAAATGTAAGACCTCACACTTATCTATATTAAACTCCATTTGCCATTAAACTTAAACCTATGCCCTCTAATTTTGGAATCCCCCACCTTGCCTATTTACCCTACCCATGTCCCTCATGATTTTATAAATGTCTTTAATGTCACCCCTCAGCCTCCAAAGCTCCAGAGAAAATAGCTCCAGTCTATTCAGCCTCTTCCTGTAGCTCAAACCCTCCAACCCTGGCAGCATCCTTGTAAATGTTTTCTGACCCTTTCAAGTTTCACAACACCCTTCCTGCAGCAGAAAGCACATAAATTGCATGCAGTATTGCAACAATGATGGAACCAATGTCCTCTCTGAAGAGGATTTTAAAACAATATTTATAACAACAAGCAAATCATGTTAGTTGGGCATGACTTTCCCATAGCAGTTTGTTTTGGTTGTCCTTCATTAACCTATGCTTTATAATATATAAGAAAATATTTTGAGGGATGGGATTGTTGCTAGCACGTCCAACATTTGCTCCCCATCCCTCATGGCCTTTGGACTGAGCAATTGGCTACATGCTTGAAGGCAGTTGAGAGTCAACCACATTGTAGTAGGTCTGGAGTCACATGATGTGAGCGTGTGCGCGCGTGTGCAGGGTTGTGAGTGGTAGATTTCCCTCCCTAAAAGAACACTTTCACAACACTCTGTAATGATTGGACAAAAACAACAGTTCTGACAGCATCTATGAGGAGACGACAGTGTTACTGTTTTGAGTCCGGTGACCCTTCAAAATTAGGCTGCATTCAAAACATTAACTGTTTTCTTTCCACAGATGCTGCCAGACCTGCTGCATTTCCCCAGCAATTGTGCCTTTTGTTGCTGATCTCCAACAGCTGCAATTCATTGTCTTAGCCAATAATGGTTTCCTGGTTGCCAGTACAGAGACAAACTCTCACTTCCAGATCTTTTTATTCGTTGAAAATAAAGTCCAATAGCATCCATGATCGGATTTTAAGTTTTGTTCTCAGAAGACCGAGATCTCTGGACTACTTAACCAGTATCACGAGATCACAATCTTCCCTTCACTGACAGTGACATTGACAATCTTGTCCTGAATATTTTTCTTTATTCATTCATGGAACGTGACACTTGGTCTCCCAAAAAATAACCAAGTGCCAATTCAGAGGGCAGTTAAGAGTCAACCACATGACTTTGGATCAAGAGTGACACATTCACCAAACTGGGAAATGACTGAAGATTTCCTTCCTTAAAAAAAGGTTATTAGTGAACAAGATAGGTACTTATGACAATTGATAAGATCACCAAAGCAGCGATAAGTTTATATTCCAGATACATAAATTGATTTCAAATTGCATCAGGGCCATAGCAGCATCAATTTTAAACTCCAGACGTTAAATCCAGTAACAATGCCCAAATGCCACCAACTCCCTACAATCTCTAGGCTTCCCAACACTGACTGGTCTGTAATTGCCAGTTGCATCCTTTTCCTCCTTTCTATTTACTATTCAATTCAGCCCATTGAGTTGACTCTGCCATTTATTCAGATCACGATTATTCTGGGAAACATTTACTCCATTTTGCTGCCATTTCCCCATAATCCTCAATTCGCTTACTGATTAAAAAAAAATACATCTCAGCTTTGAATGCACGTAACATCCCAGGCTCAACAGCCCTGTGTAGTATCAAGTTCCACAGATTTACTGCCCTCAGGAGAAATTCCTATCGGT
>NW_025200067.1:0-6316 GCF_004010195.1 Chiloscyllium plagiosum | reverse complement strand
TTAACTTGTCCCATCATTCTCCATGCTTTCAATATGTTAAGGACAATCGGTTTCTGCAATTCTCCATAACGGTCCTCATCTTGTCCATGGACAACAGATTAATGAGGGGACACTTTGCCCGGAAGGCCTCGATGTTCAGCCAAATTGACAATGCGTCCCGGCTAAGCCCAATCAGCCTCATCAGATAGCAAGGAACCTTAGTTGGTATTTCTTAAAGTATGGAAAATCGACACGCCCCCACTCACTGTGGAAGCTGCAATTTGTCCAGCTTAAAAGGAGGCCATCTGTGACGCTCGATGAAAGATCAAAGCCAACTGTTAAGCCTCCATAGCGCCTGCCTGGGCAGCGTCAAAGGGAGCATTGGCATGGGATTTCATAAATAAGGAAGGACATTCATTTTAACCCGAGCTAACCCAAACAGGATATTGGAAGATTCTGTGTTATCTTCTCGAGCAACTGCACGAAGTTAGCTTTATATAATTGATCGAAGGCTGGGATGAAAAAAATATCTAAACCTCCTTGTGACCATCTGGAAGGGAATCAGATTCCACCCCAAGGTCGGGTACTCTAATAAGACCCCCAACAGGGATGGCCTCCGATTTCATAAAATTGATTTTATACGCTGAGAAAAATCCAAATAAATTAATCATTTGTATTAAACAGGACACAAATATAATTGGGTTAGTTATAAAGAGAGGAACGCCATCTGCTTAAAGGGTGATCTTATGCCTTCGTGATCCTACCTCCATGGCAGTGATATTGGCGTCCCTCCGGCTGGCTTCTGCCAGCGGCTCAATCATTAATGTAAATGGTAACAATGAAAGGGGGCATCTTTGCTGGCTACTGCTGTCAATACTAAAATTGTCAGACCTTAAATCATCAGTGCAATCCGCTGCTTTTGGGTCACTATAGAACACTGCCACCCACCTGGCGAAGACCCCTCCAAGACCAAACCATTCAAGGACATAAAAGATGCACATCTACTCCCTCTGGTCAAGTTTTTTCTCTGCATCCAGGGAGACCCCCGAGCCTGGAATCGAACCTTGCTGGCAGACTGGAACCATATCTAGCACTCTTCTAATATTATCAGAGGACCTATGGCCCCTAATAAAAATGGTCCTCTTTCAGAATGGACCTTCAAAGCCAGCATTTTCGACAAAATTTTAAAGTCGACTTTTAATAATGATACAGCCATATAAAAAGTGCAATCCTCTGAGACTTAGCCTCTCTTGAGAATAAGAAAAATATTTCCTTCTCTCAGAGAGGATGGGAGGCAGTCCTGACTGTACGAATAATTGTACATATCCAACATTGGCCCAGCCAGCATGCCTATGAACTCCTTCAAAATCTCACTCCAAAAATCCATCTGGGCCGGGGGCTTTACCACTTTGGTGCTGCCTCACTGTCTCCTTTATCTCTCGGATTATCAGAGGAGCATTCTAAAGAGACGCCTGCTCTGAACTCACACCTGGGAGGTCCAAGATCTTAATAAAGGACTCCAGTGTCGCCAGTCAGTCCTCCCAGCCCGCTGACTGGAACAACCCAGAATAGAACTTCCTGAACGCTGCATTAATCTTTTGGGATCGCGGGTGATAATAGCAGCAATCTTCTTTCTGGCCAAGTGCGCCTAATATCTACCTGGTTATCACCATGCTCGAATAACTTCTGTTTCGCAAAGGAAATCTCTCTCTCTGCTGTCTGGGCGAGTGCAGCATTCAGAGCAGTCTGGAGGGCTGTAATCTGCTGCAATTAAGTTATAGGCGGTCTGACAAAATATGGTGTATCAGCTCTCTTCAGCCGAGCCTCAAGCTTACGCTGCTGCTCTCCCTTCTGCCACTTCTGAGTCACCGAGTAAGAAATAATCAAATCCCTTGTATAGGCTTTGGCAGTCTCCCAGAGCACCGTCGGATTACTGGTCGTACACAAGTTAATGTTCCAAAAAAATTTAAATTCCCCCGAAAAATACTCAATGAATTTGCTATCCTTCAGGAGGAAAGGATCCACGAGCCAGTGCTGTGAGCCTGTCCCTTCACCACCATCCTTGACCTCCATGTACACTGTCACATGATCAGAAATGGCTATGTTCCCAATTCTACAGGACAGCACCGAATTTTAAAAAGACCAATCCGGCAAACAACATGTCAATCCCAGTATAGCACTTCTGTGGGTTCGAAAAAAAGGTGAAGTCCCTATGTTCAGAGTGAAGACATCTCACACATCCACCAACCCAGCTACCTGTTCATGTCCACCAGCTGCCTGGGTGGCGGAGAAATACCCGCGAAACCCCTCGACATCCTATGCATACGTCAGTTAAAGTCTCCCCTAAATTGTACGACGTGCCCCAAGGATCATCAACCTGGAGAGCCCATCTATTTGAAATTTGAGGGGGTGTGCTGTGGGCAATATTATTCAAGGTCCAGTTTTCCTCTCCATGTACTAAAACTTTAAGGATCAGAGACCACCCACATTCATTCTTAATTTGGTCAAACAACTGAAGTGGAAGGTTCTTATGAATGAGTATAGCTACTCCTCAACTTGTTGAATTAAAGGATGAGAACACACCAGGCTGGACCTTCCCTGCTGTAACTTTAAATGGTCCTTATCGGTTAGATGTGTTTCTTGCAGCAAGTTTACATCAACCATTTCCTTTTTATGGCTTGAATGTATATTTTTTTCTCTTAATCAGTGAATGGCTCCCTTTAACATTCCAGGTGCACCATTTAAACGAGCGGTTAGCCATAACCATCCGAAGCAGCCCATGACCCACTGGGAGAAAAACCCCATTTATAGCGTGCCAAGTGAAAGCTGTAAACAGTTCGTATAAACTTGAAACCATAACTATAATAACAACCAAATCAACACTTTAAACAACTACTTCTAACATGAACCAACATAGAACACAAGTAAGCAGAGACTTTCCCCCTTTCCCACAAGGGGCGCTCATACTACCACTAATCGCCCATGGCTCCTCCTATCTAAAGCCGCTCCCAACCCAGACAAAACAAAGTTAAAAAACGTTACATGGGTCTTACAACAAGAAAATTAAAAGTGGGCATTCAACACCGTCCCATCCATACTTTGATCCGAGGCAGTCCTGATGAAATAGAATGTAACCACCCCACCTCCCCAACCCCCATTCCCATTCCGTACTAAGAGAGAAACGAAAAGCACATGATAGAAAAAAAAACAAAGGATAATGGGAGAGGAGGAAGAAAGGAGGAGAGAGAAAAAAGGAAAACGGGACCTCCACATACTAAAAAAAAACCCCAAAATGAGGTAAACCAGGCAAGCCCCAGAGAATACAAAGGGAACACATTTGTCCATATTATTTGAACCAGCCAGTCTGTTTTAATGTGTACCGGAAGTCCTTTGCGTTTTCTAGTGAGTCAAAATTAAATACAGACCCTCCATGGCTGAAACATAATATTGCTGGATATCTTACCAAGTACAGAATATTCACGTCCCTCAGCCTCCTTTTTGCTTTATCAAAGGATTGCCTCTTGTGGATCACAGCCGTAGAAAGCTTTTGTAAAAAAAAACATAATTCGTGATCCTTTGTAGATCAGAACCTATGGATCCTTCCGTAGCGCTCAAGAAGCGTCCAGCACCTGTTTTGCTCTATCGTGCTGGAGTTGCACTCGGACCGGGCAGCGATGCTGGACCGATCCGGGCCTGCATACTGCGACCCGATGGGCCCGCTCGACCCGCACCCAGTCTGCTCTGACTTCCAGCTTCAAAAATTGTGTGAGCCATTGTTCCAAGTAGCTGACGAGCTGGCTTTCTTGTTCCCGTTCCGGCAGCCCGACCAAGCTGATGTACTTCTGACGGCTCCAATTTTCGAGGTGCTTGACCTGCTCTACTAAGGCCTATACCTAACATTCTAGGGCTTGGACCAGGCCCGCTGAGGATTCTGCCATGGTTTCCAAAGCCGCGGTCCCCACTTCTGCCTACTCGACGTGTGGCCCGAGACGCTGGATCTCCTGGCCATGCTTCTCCAGCATGGCTGAGATCAGTTCCTGCATGGTTCAGGTCTCCTCCATTGCTGAATCAATCATCTCTCGCAGGCTCCGAGACCTGGCTCTGTTCCACAAATAAGTTTCCTGGGGTGTTCGCAGAGGCCAACATCACAGCCGCGGTGGATCCATTGCTGCAGTGCCCTGCTGGTTGTGATCCTCATGGTCCCTTTCCCTTAGTAATTTTCCGTTACTCGCTTAAAATGGCAGAGAGCAATACTGGGGATCAAAAACGACCGATGTTTACCACAATAGGGAAGAAAGAGAGGGTGAATACATCACTTTTTCTGGGTTCTGGTGCAGAGCTCAGCAGGGCAGACCTATTGGATCGCCGCCATCTTGGATCGCACCCGAATAATCTCTGTTAACAAACTTTTTTTGAAATGGTTTGAAGATGTTTCTTGTAGTGGGAGACAATGGAGAAATATTGGATGTGATATAGTTTGATATTCAGGTGGATGTTTAAGCGTTCAGAAAGTGAATAGTAAATAAAATTGAACAACGCGGCTCGGGGCGACTTTTGAAAATGGAATGGTAAAAGTGAAATTGGCCTTCTGTTAACGGAAATTGGAATATCGAAGTAAAGGCGTTCTGCACAGTCTCAATGCAGTGTGGATGAGATTATACCTGTGTTCTGTACTGTTTCAAAGAATGAGAGGTCATCTCAGGGAAACGTAGAAAATTCACCCACAGCAGACTGACTCATACAGGGGCATGGAGAAGTGCAGCAGTCAAGGAAACTTCGAAAATTCACCCAGACTGACTAACACAGGGGCATGGAGAAGTGCAGCAGACAAAGTTAGGGGGAACCCAAGAAGTTCTAAAAAACATCAAGCTGAACAGAATAACCCAAGATGTTCTACAAAAACATCAAGCTGAACAGAATAGCCAGGGAAAAATTAGGACCAATTTCGAAACCAAGGGTTTCCGTATGTGAAACTGGGGAACATTGATAGACTGTGACATGAGAGCTTCACATCTGTTTTAGTTGGGAGAAGGACAATGCAGGTACAGAATTCAAGAAGATGGACTGGGAGGCTCTCGAACAGATTGATGTAAGATGCAAGTTGGGATTGATGGTTTTGGATGATGTAAAGTTCAGATGATTTGTATCGCAGAATGCTGTTGGAGACAAGAGAGGAAATGACCTGACCTAAATGTTTTAGTCGAATCTGACCACACAAGGGAGGTGCAAGAGGACTAGAAAACAGCTATGTGGTCCCAAGTTACTGGAAAGGTGGTAGAGATAGACCAGTGTCTGGTAGTGTACCACAAGGAGCAGTGCAGTGTATCGAATTATTTGTGGTATTCATAAATGATGTAAATGTGAATGTGGAGGGAGCGGTGGTGGGTGGGGGCTGAGCGTAATAAGTAATTTTGTGTTTGACACAAAGATTGGCCAGGTGGTTGGCAGTGAGAAGGAAGGCCTTATGTTACTGGAAGATACAGGTGGAATGGTCAGATGGTCAGATCAATGGCAGATGGAATGGAACCCTGATAAATATGAGGTGATGCACTTTGGAAAATGGAGCCAGACAGGGGAGAATTCAATGAATAGCAGAACACTAGGGCGGTCAGAGAATGTGTATTTCTCCACACCTCTCTGAATGTGACTGGACAGTGTAATAGCCAGTTAAGAAATCACACGGGACTGTAGGTATAGTGTTTATTCATCAAGGCGACATAATATGAGTTATACATGCCACGGTTAGGCCATAGTTAGAATACCGTGTGCAGTTCTGGCAGCCACATTACAGCAAGTGTTTTGGTTTCTCAGTAACATTAGAAGTTATTGGGGTCTCCACAGAGTTGGAAGCTTTAGTGGAAGTCTCCTGGCTGCAACTCTCTCTAAATTTTCACTTGATTTGTTTTCCCTCCTAGATTGGAGAACTGCATTTGAGAATCTGTGTCTGATCTTTCCGTTTTGCCAAGTACATGTTTATGGGAGATTAATGTATCAGGACACTTAATTATTAATTGAGTCTCGGCCAACGCCTTCAAATATTTTTGAGAAGCTCTGCTGTCGTCCATAACACGTGACTCCTTCTCGTCCTGTATAATTGGTTGGAGGCACTAAATGGGCTATCTCTACACTTCTCCAATAATTGCATTGAGCTGAATGACTTCTGCGTATTCATGTGAAGCTAGTGCGAATAATCTCCTCCTTTTAACTGTGGAAATGTGCAATGTCCAGCAGCACTGTTGCATGAATGTTACCAATACTTCCAACAGAACAAGCCTGAATGTTGTCCAGGTTTTGCTGCACCTGGACACAGACGAGTTCAGGAGCTGAAGGGGGACAT
>NW_025200066.1:0-6316 GCF_004010195.1 Chiloscyllium plagiosum | reverse complement strand
GAGAAAAGCGCCAAGAGAGGATGAAGCTTTATTGCCATCTCCGCCAACTCTGTTTTTCCCCTGACTTGGTTTCTCATTAAATGCACAGCAGATGTGGGCTTTGTTCAGGACAGGACAGATGTTCAAAGTGGTTCAGAGAACTTCAGCACGCAAGACTAGTCTAGTCTGTGCCAGGCACCTCGTTGCCTATCCTGGTTGCCAGCACTTGAACCGTATCCCTGGCATCATGAGTGCCCATCTCATAGAACACAGAACTAGACAGCACAGAACAGGCCCTTCGGCCCTCGATGTTGCGCCGACCTGTGAACTATCCCCAGCTCGTTCCCCCTTCACTATCCCAAAATCAGCCCTGTGCTTATCTAAGGATTGGTTAAATCTCCCTAATGTGGCTGAGTTGACTACATTAGCAGGTGGGGCATTCCAAGCCCTTACCACTCTCTGCAAAAAGAACCTGCCTCTGACATTGGTCTAAAATCTATCACCCCCTCAATTTGTAATTTGCCCTCTCGGACACGCTGACGTCACCATCCTGCAACATCTCAATACTATTTCAACGTTCTGCGGCTCGGGGGGAGAGGTTACTGTCCCAGCTATCAGGGACCCCCGTGTACACTGTCCCAGTTATCAGGGACCTCCGTGTACACTGTCCCAGTTATCAGGGACCCCCGTGTACACTGTCCCAGTTATCAGGGACCCCCGTGTACACTGTCCCAGCTATCAGGGACCCCCGTGTACACTGTCCCAGTTATCAGGGACCCCCGTGTACACTGTCCCAGTTATCAGGGACGCCCGTGTACACTGTCCCAGTTATCAGGGACCCCCGTGCACAGTGTCCCTGTTATCATGAGCCCCCTGTGTACACTGTCCCGGTTATCAGGAGCCCCCTGTGTACACTGTCCCAGTTATCAGGGACCCCCTGTGTACACTGTCCCAGTTATCAGGGACCCCCGTGTACACTGTCCCAGTTATCAGGAGCCCCCTGTGCACACTGTCCCAGTTATCAGGGATCCCCGTGTACACTGTCCCATTTATCAGGGATGCCCATACACACTGTCCCAATTATCAGGAACCCCGTGTACACTGTCCCAGTTATCAGAGACCCCCATGCACACTGTCCCTGTTATCAGGAGCCCCCTGTGTACACTGTCCCAGTTATCAGGAGCCCCCTGTGCACACTGTCCCAGTTATCAGGGATCCCCGTGTACACTGTCCCATTTATCAGGGACGCCCGTACACACTGTCCCAGTTATCAGGGACCCCCCTGTACATTGTCCCAGTTATCAGAGACCCCTGTGCACACTGTCCCAGTTATCAGGGACCCCCGTGTACACTGTCCCAGTTATCAGGGACCCCAGTGCACACTGTCCCTATTATTAGGGACCCCCGTGCACACTGTCCCAGTTATCAGGGACCCCCGTGTACACTGTCGTGCACACTGTCCCAGTTATCAGGGACCCCCGTGTACACTGTCCCAGTTATCAGGGACCCCCGTACACACTGTCCCAGTTATCAGGGACCCCCGTGCACACTGTCCCAGTTATCAGGAGCCCCCTGTGTACACTGTCCCTGTTATCAGGAGCCCCCTGTGTACACTGTCCCAGTTATCAGGAGCCCCCTGTGTACACTGTCCCAGTTATCAGGGATCCCCGTGTACACTGTCCCATTTATCAGGGACGCCCGTACACACTGTCCCAGTTATCAGGGACCCCCCTGTACATTGTCCCAGTTATCAGAGACCCCCGTGCACACTGTCCCAGTTATCAGGAGCCCCCTGTGTACACTGTCCCAGTTATCAGGGACCCCATGTACACTGTCCCATTTATCAGGGACCCCCCGTGCACACTGTCCCTGTTATCAGGAGCCACCTGTGTACACTGTCCCAGTTATCAGGGATCCCCGTGTACACTGTCCCATTTATCAGGGACGCCCGTGCACACTGTCCCAGTTATCAGGGACCCCCGTGCACACTGTCCCTGTTATCAGGAGACCCCTGTGTACACTGTCCCAGTTATCAGGAGCCCCCTGTGTACACTGTCTCAGTTATCAGGGACACCCATGTACACTGTCCCAGTTAACAGGAACCCCTGTGTACACTGTCCCAATTATCAGGGACCCCCGCGTACACTGTTCCAGTTATCAGGAACCCACGTGTGCACTGTCCCAGTTATCAGGAGCCCCCTGTGTACACTGTCCCAGTTATCAGGAGCCCCCCGTGAACACTGTCCCAGTTATCAGGAGCCCCCCGTGAACACTGTCCCAGTTATCAGGGACCCCCATGTGCACTGTCCCAGGTATCAGGAACCCCTGTGCACTCTGTCCCTGTTATCAGGAGCCCCCTGTGTACACTGTCCCAGTTATCAGGGACCATCGTGTACACTGTCCCAGTTATCAGGAGCCCTCTGTGTACACTGTCCCAGTTATCAGGAGCCCCCGGTGTACACTGTCCCAGTTATCAGGGACCCCCGTGTCCACTGTCCCAGTTATCAGGGACCCCCATGGACACTGTCCCAGTTATCAGGGACCCCCGTGTACACTGTCCCAGTTATCAGGAACCCCCTTGTACAGTGTCCCAATTATCAGGGACACCCCGTGCACGCTGTCCCAGTTATCAGGAGCCCCCATGCACACTGTCCCAGTTATCAGGAACCCCCGTGTACACTGTCCCAGTTATCAGGGACACCCTTGCACACTGTCCCAATTATCAGGGACACCCCGTGCACGCTGTCCCAGTTATCAGGAGACCCCATGCACACTGTCCCAGTTATCAGGGACCACCGTGTACACTGTCCCAGTTATCAGGAGTCCACTGTGTACACTGTCCCAGTTATCAGGAGCCCCTTGTGTATACTGTCCCAGTTATCAGGAGCCCCCTGTGTACACTGTCCCAGTTATCAGGAGCCCCCTGTGTACACTGTCCCAGTTATCAGGGACCCCGTGTTACTGTCCCAGTTATCAGGGACCCCCATGTACACTGTCCCAGTTATCATGGACCCCCGTGTACACTGTCCCAGTTATCAGGAACCCCTGTGTACACTGTCCCAATTATCAGGGACCCCCCCTGTACACTGTCCCAGTTATCAGGAGCCCCCCGTGAACACTGTCCCAGTTATCAGGGACCCCCGTGAACACTGTCCCAGTTATCAGGGACCCCCATGTACACTGTCCCAGTTTTGAGGAACCCCAGTGTACACTGTCCCAGATATCAAGGACCCCCTGTGCACACTGTCCCAGTTATCAGGAACCCCTGTGTACACATTCCCAGTTATCAGGCATCCCCATGTACACTGTCCCAGATATCAAGGACCCCCTGTGCACACTGTCCCAGTTATCAGGAACCCCTGTGTACACATTCCCAGTTATCAGGCATCCCCATGTACACTGTCCCTGATATCAAGGAACCCCTGTGTACACTGTCCCAATTATCAGGGATGCCCATACACACTGTCCCAGTTATCAGGAGCCCCCCGTGAACACTGTCCCAGTTATCAGGGACCCCCGTGAACACTGTCCCAGTTATCAGGGACCCCCATGTGCACTGTCCCAGGTATCAGGAACCCCTGTGCACTCTGTCCCTGTTATCAGGAGCCCCCTGTGTACACTGTCCCAGTTATCAGGGACCATCGTGTACACTGTCCCCGTTATCAGGAGCCCTCTGTGTACACTGTCCCAGTTATCAGGAGCCCCTTGTGTATACTGTCCCAGTTATCAGGAGCCCCCTGTGTACACTGTCCCAGTTATCAGGAGCCCCCTGTGTCCACTGTCCCAGTTATCAGGGACCCCCATGTACACTGTCCCAGCTATCAGGGACCCCCATGTACAATGTCCCAGTTATCAGGAACCCCTGTGTACACTGTCCCAGTTATCAGGGACCCCTGTGCACACTGTCTCAGTTATCAGGAACCCCTGTGTACACAGTCCCAGTTATCAGGAGCACCCCCGTGCACACTGTCCCAGTTATCAGGGTCCCCTGGGCACACTGTCTCAGGTATCAGGGACCCCTGTGTACACTGTCCCAGTTATCAGGGACCCTTGTGCACACTGTCCCAGCTATCAGGGTCCCTTGGGCAAACTGTCTCAGGTATCAGGGACCCCTGTGTACACTGTCCCAGTTATCAGGGACCCTTGTGCACACTGTCCCAGCTATCAGGGTCCCTTGGGCAAACTGTCTCAGGTATCAGGGACCCCTGTGTACACTGTCCCAGTTATCAGGGACACCCCGTGCACGCTGTCCCAGTTATCAGGGACCCTTGTGCACACTGTCCCAGCTATCAGGGTCCCTTGGGCAAACTGTCTCAGGTATCAGGGACCCCTGTGTACACTGTCCCAGTTATCAGGGACACCCCGTGCACGCTGTCCCAGTTATCAGGGACCCCTGTGTACACTGTCCCAGTTATCAGGGACACCCCGTGCACGCTGTCCCAGTTATCAGGGACCCCTGTGTACACTGTCCCAGTTATCAGGGACCCCCGTGTACGCTGTCCCAGTTATCAGGGACCCTTGTGTACGCTGTCCCAGTTATCAGGAGCACCCCCGTGCACACTGTCCCAGTTATCAGGAGCCCCCCGTGCACACTGTCCCAGTTATCAGGGTCCCCTGGGCACACTGTCTCAGGTATCAGGGACCCCTGTGTACACTGTCCCAGTTATCAGGGACACCCCGTGCACGCTGTCCCAGTTATCAGGGACCCCTGTGTACACTGTCCCAGTTATCAGGGACCCTTGTGCACACTGTCCCAGCTATCAGGGTCCCTTGGGCAAACTGTCTCAGGTATCAGGGACCCCTGTGTACACTGTCCCAGTTGTTAGGGACACCCCCGTGCACACTGTCCCAGTTATCAGGGACCCCTGTGTTTACAGTCCCAGTTATCAGGAGCCCGTGTGTACACTGTTCCAGTTATCTAAGATGCCCGTGACTCTGTTCCAGTTATCAGGGACCCCCGTGTACACTGTCCCAGTTATCAGGGACCCCCGTGCACTCTGTCCCTGTTATCAGGAGCCCCCTGTGTACACTGTCCCATTTATCAGGGACCCCCGTGTAAACTGTCCCAATTATCAGGAAGCCCCGTGTACACTGTCCAAGGTATCAGGGACTCCCGTGCACACTGCCCCAATTATCAGGGACCCCCGTGCACACTGCCCCAATTATCAGGGACCCCCGTGCACACTGTCCCAGTTATCAGGGACCGCTGTGTACACAGTGCCAGTTATCAGGAACCCTGTGTACACTGTCTCAGTTATCAAGGAACTCCCGTGTACGCTGTCCCAATTATCACGGGCCCCAGTGTACTCTGTTCCAGTTATTATGGAACCCCGTGTACAATGTCCTAGTTATCAGGAACACCCGTGTACGCTGTCCCAGTTATCAGGAACCCCCTGTGTACACTGTCCCAGTTATCAGGAACCCCCTGTGTACACTGTCCCAGTTATCATGATCCTCCGTGTACACTGTCCCAGTTTTCAGGAACCACCGTGTACAGTGTCTCAGTTATCAGGGACCCTGAGTACACTGTCCCAGTTATCAGGAACCCTCTTGTACACTGTCCTAGTTATCAGGAACCCGCGTCCACACTGTCCCAGTTGTCACGATCCACCGTGTACACTGTCCCAGTTATCAGGAACCCCCTTGCACACAGTCCCAGTTATCAGGGACCCCCATGTACACTGTCCCAGTTTTGAGGAACCCCAGTGTACACTGTCCCTGATATCAAGGACCCCCTGTGCACACTGTCCCAGTTATCAGGAACCCCTGTATACACATTCCCAGTTATCAGGCATCCCCATGTACACTGTCCCTGATATCAAGGACCCCCTGTGCACACTGTCCCAGTTATCAGGGACACCCGTGCATACTGTCCCAGTTATCAGGGACCCCTGTGTACACTGTTCCAGTTATCAAGGACCCCCATGCACACTGTCCCAGTTTTCAGGAACCACTGTGTACACATTCCGAGTTATTAGGGACCCCCATGTACACTGTCCCAGGTATCAGGGACCCCTGTGCACACTGTCCCAGTTATCAGGAACCCCTGTGTACACTGTCCCAGTTATCAGGGACCCCTGTGTACACTGTTCCAGTTATCAAGGACCCCTGTGCACACTGTCCCAGTTATCAGGAACCCCCTTGTACACTGTCCTAGTTATGAGGAACCCCCTTGTACACTGTCCCAGTTATCAGGAACCTAACGTGTACGCTGTCCCAATTATCAAGGGACCCATTGTACTCTGTCACAGTTATCAGGGACCCCGGTGTACACAGTTCCAGTTATTAGGGGACCCCGTGTACACTGTCCCAGTTATCAGGAACCCCCTGTGTACAC
>NW_025200065.1:1099-6315 GCF_004010195.1 Chiloscyllium plagiosum | reverse complement strand
GGGCTTCTTTTTTTTCCACAGTAGCCCTGGGTACTACGTCTGCCTGTCACTGCGTCAGTCAGAGGCTCAGTTACACATCGAGAAAAGTGCTTGCCTTTTCAGGCAACTCTGAAGTTTACACTGTTGTCTCTCTGCGCCAGGAAAGGAGTTTTTATTTCAACCTGAGTGATTGATAATGTGGAGTTTGCACGTTCTTCTGCATAGGTTTCCTTTGGCTGGTAAGGTTACTTCAAAGTGTCCAGTGATGAGCATGTTAGGGAGATGGTAAATAATTGCTCACCTTCTCAAAGGCTTAATAAGGTTTGTGAAGCACAAACTACTTTTCACAAAATCGAATTGACTATCCCGAATCAACTTTTTCCTTATTAGGTGATCATAAATCCTATCTCTCGTAACTTTTTCCAAAATATTCCCCTGGATCGAAACTAAGGCTCATTGTTCTACAATTATCAAACTTTCCTCTGCTCCTCTTCTTGGAGAAGTGGTCAATATTTGCTAAGTTTGAGTCTTCTCGCACTAATCACATATACATAGACGGCACAAAGTTCAGAGTTAAAAGTTCAGCAATCTCCACCCACGATTCCCAGAGAATCCTTGGATACATCCCATCAAGTCCAAAGGACAGAACTATTTTCACACTTTCAAGAATTGCCCACACAAATTCCTTCCGAACATCAATTTCGTGTACTCTAATAGGTTGTATCTGAGTATTCTCCTCGACAGCATTGTCTTTTTGTGACACAGATGAAAAATATTCATTCAGCGCCTTTCCTTTCCTCGCACTCCACGTACAACGTTCCACGACGGTTCTTGACAGTTGTAATCGTATCCTACTCATTCATTTGTTCCTGACATACCAATAAAAAGCTTCATGGTTTTCCTTCATCCTGCCAGCCATAGACATCGCATGTCCCCTTTTCCTCGACGTAGCTCTCTATTTCGGCCCTTCCTGGCTAGTTTTTAATTCTCAAGCACCCGACCTGAGCATGAACATCTCATCTTTACATAAGGCTCCTTCTCCCTCTTGACAATAGATTCAAGTTCTTCAGTAGACACGACTCCCTGGCTCGACCACATATTCCCTGCATGACGCATACATACTTATCAAGGGCACGCAGTAGCTCCTCCCTGAAAACGCTCCGGATTTGAGTTGTACCGAACCGCTGCAGATACTTTCTCCATCCTGTGCATCCTAACTGACGCCTAATCACCTTTCTCACAGCAATACCTCTTGCCCTGCAATATATACATATTCCTATCACCAAAGTGCTCACTTCTCTCCAAATCGAACAGATGGCTTGGTTCATTACCCAGTACTGAAACTTTATTGCTGGAACAGCACAGCAGGTCAGGCAGCATCTAGGGAACAGAAGATTCGATGTTTCAGGCACATGCCCTTCTTCAGGCATGTGCCCGAAACGTCGAATCTTCTGTTCCCTAGATGCTGCCTGACCTGCTGTGCTGTTCCAGCAATAAAGTTTCAGCTTTGATCTCCAGCTTTGATCTCTGCAGACCTCACTTTCTCCTCATTACCCAGTACCAATTCCAATGTGGCTTTGCTTCTTGTCGGCCTGTTCATATGCTGTGTCAGGAAACCCTCCTGCACACATTGGACAAAAACTCACCGATCAGATTTACTCAAACTATAACTTTTCCAATTAATATTTGGAAAGTTAAAGTTCCCCATGACAGCTACCCCGTCATTTTCGCTCCCATCCAGAATCACCTTTGCAATCCTTTCCTCTATATCTCTGGAACGTTTCACTGGGCTATTGAAAACTCCATTCACAGTGACCTCTCCTTTCCTGAGTCTAATATCAGACCATTCTAGTTCAGTAGACTCCGCAGACTGCTCATCAAATAACCTTTTCGCTCCCGTAATTCTGTCCTTGGCTAATCATGCCACACCTCGCCCTCCTTAACCATTGCCAGTACACTCTTGCAAACCTGAAAACCTATTTATGTCCTCACTACTCAAAACCTCCTGTTAGCTTGAGCTACAATTCAGGTTCACATTGCTCTGCTGAGTTCGTTTAAACCCTCCTGAAGAGCATTAGCAAATTATCCCTCCCACCCCAGGATATTGGTTCTCCTGTGGTTCAGGTGAAAACCATCCTATTTGTAGAGGTACCTCCTACTCCAGAATAAGACCCAATTGTCCATGTATCCGAATCCTCCCCCCTGTACCATCCCGGTAGCCACATGTTCAAAAGCTCTCTCCCTATTCTTCATCTCTGTACGACGTGTCATGGGTAACAAATCAGAGAGAACATCTCTGTTTGATCGAGATCGAAGATGTCACTTTATCTCACTGAATTTCTGCCTTATATCTACATGCCTTTTCTTTCCTATGTTGTTGTTGCATGTGTGGACCATGACTTGGGACTACTCCCCCTCCCCCTTAAGAATTGCAAAAATACGTTGTGAGACATCACAAACCATGGGAGCTGGGAGGCAACACACCAATCATAAATGTGTCCCCTACCCACTGAATCTGCAATCTGTTTCCCTCACTATGAAGTCTCCAAAAATAATGCTCTCTTCCTCTTTCCCCTACCCTTCTGAGCAACAGGAAAAGAACTCTGTGCGAGAGACCTGTGCCCCATGTTTTACACCTCGTAAGTCATTCCCCCTCAAAAGTATCAATAACGGTATGCTGTGCTTGTAACCGAGGAGCACGGCCACAGTGGATACATGCACTGTCTGCCAGTTCCCTCTTCGTTTATCGACTGAAACCCATTGATCATTTTTTTGTACCTGAGGTGTTACAGTCTGCCTATAACTCCTCTCAATTATCTCCTCAGTCTCCCGAATGATCCAACGTCCAGTTCCAGTTTCCTTCGACACTTCCCAAGAAACTAGAATTGGGTGCACTTCCCACAGATACAGATATCTGGGACATTATTGGTGACTCTTACCTCCCACATTCTACTGGAAAAACATTCACTTGGCCGACCATCAATTCCCAACGTTCTGAATACTTACACGCACCTGCACACGCACCCGCACATTTACACAAACACACACGCACACACACACACATGTGTATATATATATATATATATACACACACACACATATATATATATATATATAAATACAAATGCGTCTGTGCATGCATGCGTGTACGTGTGTGCATGTATATTTAAAAGTTGCAAAAGAACGTTGAATAAAACAGAATTTACTTTCAAAATCTAACTTCTGATTTTATGGAGTGCTCTGTCCTTGGAAAATGCCTCCGTTGCTTATGACCACCCAGAAATACTCCCATGAGAATATCCAACTCTCAATAGAGTTATCAAGGTGACGTTTGAGATGAATTCGCTTTCTCATAACGCTGATCCTACACTGTGTTAAACTGCGAAAAGGACTCTTATCTCGTTTCATGTTGTTGTAATTGCTGCAAAGTCACGCAGGTTATTAAAACAATACAAATAGAATGATATTTATCTCGTTGGACATTTTCAATGTTGTTGGAAAACTCGAATCGAAATGATAAAGTTTTTTTTTAAATAACTGCTGATGAAGCATCGTGAATTGAAACACGAATATATTTCGAGACATATCACTGGATATTTTGGGTGGCAGCAAATTTACTCAATCCCTTCACTGTGATTGCAGCCAACTGTCCAATGCAACAGATGGAAAAAAAAAAGGTGCGTTTCTCATCAGGTCAGTTCCAACTCACTGTGGTATAATTTCCCTTTGATTCTCCCCATCGTCTAATAGATTAGGTGAGTGGGGATGTCAGGATCCTAATGGAAAACTGAGACGTTGCGAGAATTAATTCCAGCATTTTTCACGTCAGCTGCTTGTTATTCTCATGTTCATCGAAGTGGAATTTCAAACTCAAACAGATTAGCCCCAGAGAGAATGGCTTCACGATTTTTCATCAGAAAGAATTCCGAACAACAGTGAGAAAGCACGTTCGGATGTTTGCTGCAGTATATGTGAGAAACGCAGCAAAGACCCACTGGGACTCGACCTCATGGCCATTGGCAAACAAGATCTAGAGCTCTAATCACTGAGCTGCAGAGCCACGAGCGAAAGTGGAGCTTTTATGCTGACATAACAATGATGACCTCTAGCAGAATAAATTCCATCAACCAAGGTTTGTGATGCAACCTAAGTTTTGTGGTGTAAAATACTACTTGAAACCTACTTGTTTGATATAACACTTTGCCAGCTTCCCAATATCTCGTTAATCAACTGCGATCAAAATTTGCTTCAACTCCCTTCAGAGGAAAAGCGTTGAAGTTTCCAGTATATGAAAGGCAAGATGCAGTATTGATATAAATTACTGGCGTTGATTTGAACACGTATCACAGTTTTTCTTCATCACTTGGTGAGTGTCTCCTTTCCTAACGGCATTATGAGATCTCCGTAATGAAGGGATCTCATACTTTATGGCCTTGATGCATGAAATTTCGGGCGCCAGACATAAAACAGTTAAAATCGAGCATGATCCAAAGGTTGGAATACGAGGGAATGCAGATATCTGAGACAGCTTCATTTATAAAAAAAATCTTGGATGTCGGATTCGCTGGCTGGGTTGGCATTTAGTGAACATTTCTAATTGTTATTAAGTGGGCTTTAGGACATTACAACGATAGATGTAGCGGAGACAGTGAAAAGATTTGAATAAAATGACGAAAAAAATTAAGAATTCGCTGAGCTGTGATGGGTGAACAACCACTTTGTGAATACTCCCACATGCATCATATTTGTTCGAAGACCTCAGGATTGCATCATTGGGTGAACAACACGCAACTCCTTCCCTTCCATCATGTGGGAGCTCGTGTGGGAAGGTAAAGCTGCGAAGGCAGCAGCACACGGTTGGGAAAAAAGGCGGTGCTAAAAACGTCATTCAAATAAGTCACAATAAAACACTGTACAGAGATCAAGTACACGCATGCTTAGAGTCAGAGGACATTTGACTAGAGTAGAGATGGAATATGAGAGTACGGATGGAAGTGCATTCGGATAGTTTAGTCGAAAGGAATGAAACAGAGGTTGAGCTGCTGAAGAGCAGAGACTTTGAAGAGACGTGTGATGTTAATGCGGTGCAAGTGTGCAGACTTGGTGAAGTATCTCACCATGGTTATGACGTGACTGGTTCAGACTCAGACAACTGTCAAAGAGAAATTGAGCCAGTGGTGAGGCAATTTCTCCACCAACGTGGCCAATGCTGCCTTCCTGCGCATCTCATCCAATTC
>NW_025200065.1:0-947 GCF_004010195.1 Chiloscyllium plagiosum | reverse complement strand
TATCCCAGTTCGATTGTTCCAAGTTGGCACTGCTCTCATGAACTTTCCTATCTGTCGATCTTCCTTCTCGTAGTTCCGCTCCACCTTGCTTTCCGACCTATCACCGTTTCCCCCACCTCAACCTACCTATCACACTCACAGATATCTTGCCTCCTCCTATTTGTCTCTCTACCGCCTCGGCTCACAAGCCTCATTCCTAATGAAGGGCTCTTGCCTGAAACGTCGATTCTCCTGCTTCTCGAATGCTGGCAGCCCTGCTGTGCTTTTCCAAGACCACACTCTCTACTCAGTGGCGGGGCAGTGGATTTGTGTTGTGGACTGAAGGCAGAGGCATCAGTTTTGCATGATTCAATTATAGGAAATATCTGCTCCAACAGGACAGGATGTCGGACAAGTCCGGACAGTGTTTGACCTCAAGCGAACAGGAGTTGATGGGATTAACATTCAACTGTTGACCTTCTCCTTCTCAGTAGTGGAGGCTGTCTGTATGAAAGATTCTTGCAAAAGTCCGGTCAAATTGTTGCTGTCTACATCTCTTAACTTCAATCCCTATCTTCAGGCACAATCCAGAGTCTGTGATAGACTCTTCCTCATTCTCTTGATTCTTAAAAATATACATAATCAATTTCACAGCATATTAGAAGGGAAAGATATTTTTAAAAAATCACTCCACCATGATCGGATGAAGTTGTGCATTTTCTCCCAAATTGAACTTTGATCAGAGTTTGAACATGGAAGGAAAAGGCTCCGTTTATATGGGAGAGAATCTTTAACTTGTGTGTGGACATGGCTTCTGCTATCATCATAACTCCCAAACTACAATTGCAGTCATATTTAGGTGAGACTGTAGACATGAGAGGATTCATTTCTCCATCAGAGCTGGGACCCCATGAAAGCAATGACACCTGGAACAACTCAGTGTGTGGGAAGGGATACACTCCTTCTCG
>NW_025200064.1:4245-6315 GCF_004010195.1 Chiloscyllium plagiosum | reverse complement strand
ACAGCAGCATCCGCAGGAATCCCACGCAGACACTGAGAATGTGTACACTTCATGTCGGCAATCGTGTGAGGCTGGAATTGAACCCCGGTCTCTAGCACTGTGAAGCAGCAGTGCTGACACTGATCCTTGTGGTACTCCACCAGTAAAAGAACACAAACCTGAGAAAAGTGCACTTATTCCTACTCTATGCTTTCCAGCTGGTAAACAATCCTGAATGAATGCTGGTACGTTTTCAAACACCACATTGTATTTCGTGAAGTTGTGTAGGACCTGATAAAACGCCTCATGAACAAGCAAAACAGTGGGGTTCCAACGTGAATTCCACTCCACAGGAGACTTTGCAGACATTCTCTCATTGTCTTCCTCTTTCTTCAACATTTTGGGATAAAGCCTGTCTGGTCTATTTGACTCAATCTTTAGTCCAGTTAACTTTTGAAGTACGACCTCTTTACTGTTCTTATTTGTTTTGCCCCTTGTTTCATATTTTTGGGACATTTAATCTCCTGATGAAGGGCTTATGATTGGATGCTGACTGACGGCCTGTGCTTTTCCAGTACCACATTCTACAACACTGATTGCAAGCATTTGCAATCCTCACTTTCTCCTTTTCCACAATCCTGACATTTGCGAAGTTTCTCACTGTGCTGATTCGCTTTGCGTCTTGCCAGGCCAGATGATCAGCTGAAGCCTCGCCCACACACACGTGTTCTGTTTCTCCCGACTTTCAAAGAAGTTTGGACCTTTCCTGTTCAGAACTCCATATTATTCAGGTTTGGATAAATGATGTGGCTCCGTCAGACTCTGCAGTGATCTTTGATCCAAATTTGCGATTGCAAATCAATCCTTCTAATACTGTGTAAAATTGATTTGAAGCATATAATTGAGAGAGAACCCATTCAAACATGCTCGGTTAAGTGCCTAAACTACTCTTTACGTGGCTCAGTGTCAAGTGTTGCCTTTTCACATTCCTGTGAATCATCCTGAAGGGCTCATGCCCGAAACGTCGAATCTTCTGTTCCATGGATGCTGCCTGACCTGCTGCGCTTTTCCAGCAACACATTTTCAGCTCTGATCTCCAGCATCTGCAGTCCTCACTTTCTCAACAAATATACCTTGGTTTGGGTTTGGTGTGTGTAAATACTCTCCTCTGAACTCTCTTTAAATGCAATTTCGTAAACCCATCTCTACCAGTCCAGGAGAGAAACCAACAATCATTGTGTCCTGGTCAAAGTCTTGTTTCATGTACTCTGCTATCCTGTAAAGTTTGCAGACCTTAACCCAAGTCCAAATGGCACTCCGTCAGCGCCGAGTAACATCGGATCCATTGCTCACGCTACCTAAACATGCTTAAGAGCGGATAAAGCAAACATGACTGACAAGAGAAGACAGGGAGAAACAAATGAAAAACATACTATCTGATGTAAATAAGTGAAGTGAGATGCGGAGGAGTTTCTTCATCAAGAGGGTAGTCATTCTTTGGAACTCTTTGCCAAGTCATTGCGAATATTCAAGATAGACATAGATAGGCCCCTGATTGTTGAGAGGATCAACAGTTGCAGGAGATGGCAGAAAGCATAAGAATGAGGTTGAGAAACATATCAACCATGACCAAATAATGGAGAAGTCTCGATGGGTTGAACGAACGGCCTAATTCTGCTCCTTTAACTGGTGACCTTCTCACTATTGCATGTGACTTCAGTCTGCCCATAGACTGAGTAAGTCAGATCAGTAACAATACTATGGAGGAGACGTACCTGGTGTATGTATGAGATGGTTTTCTGGGTCGCTATATTAAGGGCACAAATGAAGGACAGAGCACCCTCGATTACGTGCTGTGCAATGGCCATTGGTGAGCTCGTTTCCTTGGCTGGTCAACGAGATTACGATGAAGAATGACAGCAACAGCATGTGCACTGTTGTTTTACTGGCCTCATGAAGTTACCCACATTCTCAATCCTGCGCCTTGCCTGAGGCACAACGACTCTCAAGTTAAAGCCCCATCAGTCAACTCGTGCGATCTCTCTCTCTCTCTAATGAGACAGCAGGCCTGGGAATATGTCAACTTTGATT
>NW_025200064.1:0-3480 GCF_004010195.1 Chiloscyllium plagiosum | reverse complement strand
GGTCTTGTTGACACCACAACCTAGAGTGTTGTGTGCACTTATCTGATGAAGAATATTCTCCATACGGAGAATGCACAACAAAGATTTACCAGACTGTTTCATGGGATGGCAGGACTGACGTATGAAGATTCGTTAGGATGAAAATCACTCAAGTTTAGAATGATGAAGTAGGATGTCACAGAAACGAATAAAATTCTAAAAGGTACGAATAAGGTAAATGCAGGAAGGATGCTTTCAATGACCAGGGCGTCCAAACCATCGAGGATGGGGAGGTGGCGTCACTCCAAATAATATGGGGTAGTCCATTTAAGACAGAGATGAGGATTTTATTTTTTAATCGAAGACTGGTTACTATATGAAATTTGATGCCACAGAAAGTAATTAAATCCAGAACGTGGAATGTTGACAAGATTAAGGCACCCTTCATCAGTAACCTTTCACTCAGCCAATTTATGATCAATATTGCTACTCTCCCTTATATTCCTTCATGCCCAGGTTTCATGCACAGCAGTCTCACAGAACCTTTGTCTTTTGTTTTGCCAATCTACATTTATCTGATCGTTTTGGATTAGCATCACCAAGACTTCTTCTTACCTCATCGAAATAATCGGCAGTCCGTTCCTCACAATTTTCTCTGAACAATTCTATTTTAGCTTTCCTGAATAAAACACATATTTCTTCACGTGACACCTCATTTGGTCTGATATGACCGTTTGCAACATGTTACATACAGCTTTAAACGGTTATCCTGTCAGTACAAAATTAATTAGCAAAACATTTATCAGTAAACTGAAAGTGTGCATACCTTCAAAGATGAGAAAATGTGTCTGAATGAGTTGTGATTGGACATTGGTTATCGTGAATACAAAGTAAAGACAATCAGCTTGTGATGGCGTTGACCTCTACCACATTTTCAGAAGCTGCCAGACAAGCTGCATACTTGCAGCGTTTTCTTATATATATCAGATTGCCAGTATTTGGCTTCTGCACTTGTTCTTGGGACGAAAGGGATGAAACGTTCTGGGTCGAAAGAAGGAGCAGTCACCTCCTTCAGTCATGCAACTCCCAGCTTTCCTCTGGTTTTTGGTTTTGTGAAAACACTATCTGGCTTTAAAATTGGATTTTAATGATAATCTAACTGTTTACATGTCACTCTTTCTGCTCAAATACGAAATAAAAAAAACATCAATTTATATCAATTTCACAATTTATATATGCATGTCCCAGACAGAATTCAACTTTTAAGGAGAAGGCAGCATTTCATATCGGAAACAATAAATGCTAACGATTTGAAGGCCATGGCTGTGAGAGCACGGTATCCAAATTACTAGACTTCCAGGGACAGTCTCTGTTTCTTGCACCCTGGACACTGTCTGATTCGTCATTACAGTCTCCCATCCTTCTGCACATGCTGCCTTCAGTTCTGCCTTGGTTTTGTTACGACTGGTTTCTAATACACGGGCTATCCAATCATCTATTATGTTGCAGTTTTTAAAGAGTGAGAATCCTTCTCTCAGCGCACACTGCGTCCGTAGCTAAATGTTTAGATAGGGGAGGAACACGGACAGCGGAATGGCTGAATGCTTCCTTTCTTTGCTGTAACCTGACTCTGGTGTTGAAATCTGAAATGAGACAAAATTAGCCAATTGAGTGAAATCCTAATTTCTGGCTGATCTCTCCTGAGGCCTCAGTCACTTCACCAGAACGTGTCTGTGGGTTTGCCTCTCTAAATGAAATGGGGTTCAGATCACCTTGGGGATGTGAACCACAGGTTATTCATCTTGAACCTCAGTCGCATACATTGTAAAACGTGACTGGATAATAGCATTGCGACGAGTGGTTGAAACATTTGAGAATATAAGGGGGCAGGCCAAGTGCTGAAAACTTGGATGATGGGTTTCTTTCCATTCTGTAAACAGTCGATAACTTGCTCAAACATATGTCCTGATAAATAAAACTCCATATGTTTTGGCATTACAAAGCAGTCCAACAGCTTGGAAGGCAGCACTGGGGGTGTAATGGTTAAGAGTCAGTGTTTTCTTCACCACAGGCAGAGTTGGGTGCCTGGTCAGTGACAGTGACAACAGCGAGAGTGGAGCAGCTCTGATGAGAATACTTTCAACATCTCAGATCAGCTTGTGCCTCGAGAACATCAGAGTTCATGTCCCTGCTCCTTAAAGAAGGGGAGGTACCTTGACAGTCTCTGCTCAGTCGGTCAGTTCACCTTTCATTCCCCTCCCGCAGAGTTCCTAAAAATTCACAGAGTTGAAGCGGGGCTCTGTTTAATTGTTTCCTTTGCACTCCCACGGGTTGTAGGTATTGCGTTGGTTTGAACCTGATAATGTGCACAAGAGCAGCGTGCGAGGTGATGCTATCTTCCCCTGCACTGACAGCGCTGTGTGGTTGACTCTGATGTTCTCGGTTGCATTCATCGATCGGAGACATTAATCGATATATTAAGAAGTGCCACAAATAATTCCAAACAGAATGAAATTCTTTCAAATGTTCTGGCTACAAAGTACTCAGAAACTGCTCATTTTTGAGAGGTATTTTGGAAAACCAAGGTTAAGAAGATAAACAACTTGCGTTGCAAGATGCTTCTAATGAAGTCATCAATTCTTTTGAACGATTTGGTGGAATTGGGTTGATCATTCTTGTACTTTCTATTACCCCACGGAACTACTCTTTAAAAACGAAACTGATAAACAAAGAATTGTGGTGTAACCGACGATACTTACAAGTGGACAATAGATTGAACGTGGGCATGCTCTCATTTCAATAGTTCACACATCCCAGCATTTCCAAGATTCTTCTTCCTGCAGATAAGGAATTCAAAGCACATCTCGGCTTTCGGACAATGAATTTGTAAGTGTAATAAAAATCGGCAGCGTTTTTGAGACAGTGAAGAGTCGAACGAACAATCCCCTGAATTGCAAACAAACAAATCATTAAGCCACTGATTTAAGTGCGCTTGCTGCAGATCTGTGATGATATCATGGACAGGAGAAACAATTGTAACCGTTCACAGGGTGAATAACTCGTAAAAATAATCAACTTCACCACTTCACTCCAATAGACCCCACATTGTCAAGTGGACAATTTCGCAAAGAAAACACACTTGTTCTCATGAAGCTTTCATTCCCCCTGTGTCTGCGCAGCCATTCAATGGGATTACCGATAATCTGGTAAAATTTATCTCTACTTTCGTGCTTTTCCTCGATAGCTCGAGGTAAACTTGAGCAGAATAAAAAAAGTCGTGTATTCTCATTAATTTGGGGGTTTCGCGGCCATACCACTCAGTTTCTCTGAATGGTAACTGAGAATATGTGATCGTTGTCAGCACTGGTTACTTCCACATGTGAGGTAACTGGTGAAGTAAATGATGTTAAACTACATGACTATTGAAACATGCATTTCAACAATATCGCAGACTATCCTCTCACCCGATGATATTCTGTGGAAAACAGTTCATCTCAGTCG
>NW_025200063.1:5153-6314 GCF_004010195.1 Chiloscyllium plagiosum | reverse complement strand
CTTTCTCCTTAAAGAAACAGTGAACAGCTTCACTCGATACTAAACTGGCCTGGTTCCTGTTTGTATTAAAGGATCACCCCTCACACGATGACATCGCCAGCAGAGTTGTTAATGGGGAGAAGACTTTGCACCAGCTTAAATCTGATCTTCCCAGAACTTGTGATGGTTGGCAGGAGGGTGAAATGGCATCAGGAATGCCAATGCCAGACATGAGACTCCTGTAAGAGAGAACGTTTACTTCAAGGAATGAATGTTGGTTTCAAAACCACAGGAATGGCCCTGCTTGGGTAAAAGGCATAGTCATGATGAGGTCAGGTCCTGTGATGCACAAAGTTTGGGTAGAGGAGAGGCGGTCCTGAACAAGCATGCAGACCACATGAAAGCTGCAATCTTGCAAACAAGGCAGGAGCAAAACATACCCAGCAAGGCTGTCAGAACACCATGAGTTCTCCCCATCCAGATCACAATAAAGGGCAAGATGGACGTGGCAGATGTATGGACCCACATCCCAGGACTTAGAGGGGGATGGATGTAATGTTTGGAATGAGGTCAACCAGGTGGACCTCATAGAATATGAATTCCCTAATTGGACCTGTTAACCTGGCTGACAGATATAAACAGGAATGTCAGGGGTTCTGCTCACTCAAGGAGCCGACTGTGAGCTAGCTAGGTCAGTGTCATGTACTGTGCACATGCCAATAAAGGGTGACTTGGTGATGGGATACCAGTTTTCGTGGAGTTATTTCAGTGGGCAAATTGAACACACATCACTATACAAGATGAAGTAACATCCCAGAACGAGGTGTAAAACAGGAAATGGAAGAAGAGGGAGGAGCCTGAGAAAATTACAATCACCAGGAAAATGACAAGTCCCCAGATTAGAATGGACTCCATCCTAAGATTTTGGCTAGTGAGATAGTTTTGGCATTGGTTCAGTTTCCTCACTTCCCTTCCCCCCACCTTGTCTCAGTCCCAACCCTCGAACTCAGCACCACCTTCCTAACCTGCAATCTTCTTCCTGACCTCTCCGCCCCCACCCCCTCTCCGGCCTATCACCCTCACCATAACCTCCCTCCACCTATCGCATTTCCAACGCCCCTCCCCAAGTCCCTCCTCCCTACCTTTTATCTTAGCCTGCTTGGCACACTCTCCTCATTCCTG
>NW_025200063.1:0-3251 GCF_004010195.1 Chiloscyllium plagiosum | reverse complement strand
CCCTCCCCTTCACTGTTTTGATCACACAGCACTGCCCTTTGAGGTGAAGGGCAGTGTTTGTCACTGGCCACCCGGGTGTTTTCCTATCTTCCTGGTGGTGGAATTTGAATAAAGATTGGTGCACTTTGTGTCTCTCAGTGTCTCCCACCTGCACACACACACCATGGGTGCTGGGGATAAAATAAGCACTACCGCATTTAGGTGGTAGTGTGGGGGTTAAATTAAAAAAAATGAAAGTAAAAAAGGGAAAAAAAAGAGAAAAAAAAATTAAAAAAAAATAAAATTTGTTGAACAAGACCTCCCCTGCACAAAGCCATGCTGACTACCCGTTCTTTTCCAAATAGAGTCAGAGTCAGAGAGTCCTACAGCACAGAGACAGGCCCTTTGGCCCAAACTGGTCCAACCTCTCCCTATAACTCAGACCATTGAATCCTGGGTGTTGATCCTTGTAAATTTCTTCTGCACTCTTTCCAGTTTAATAACATCCTTCCTGTAGCAAGGTGACCAAAACTGAACACAATACTCCAAGTGCAGCCTCACCAACGTCCTGTATAACTGCAACATATCTTCCCAACTTCTATACTTAGTGCCCTGACTGATGAGGGCCAGTGTGCCAAGAGCCTTCTTCACTGTTCTGTCTACTTGTGACTCCACTTTCAGAGAACTGTGCACCTGAACTCCAAGGTCCCTCTGTTCCACTGCACACCTTAAGGCCCTACCATTCACCATGAAATTCCTACCTTGATTTGACTTTCCAAAATGCAACACCTTACACTTACCTCCATGAAACACCATTTGCCATTTCTCAATCCACTTCCCCAGCTAATCAAGGTCCTGCTGCAATTTCTGATAACCTTCCTCACCATCCACAATACTGTCTATTTTACTAACCATGCCTTGTACATTCTCATGCAAATCATTGATACAGGTAACAAATAGCAAAGGGCCCAGCACCGACCCCTGAGGCATCCCACTCGTCAGAGGCCTCCAGTCTGACAAGCATCCTTCCATTGTTATCCTCTGCATTCATTAAACCAATTGTGTATCCAATTTGCCAGCAGCCCCTGGATTCCATGTGATCTAACCTTCCAGAGCAGCCTACCATGTGGAAACTTATCTGAAATCCATATAGACTACATCTAAGCAACTGCCCTCATCAACCTTCCTGGTCACTTCATTAAACAATTCCAACAAATTTGTGAGGCATGATCTCCCACATACAAAGCCATGCTGACTACTGCTAATCAAACCCTGTCTTTCCAAATGCATGTATATCTTATCTCTCAGAGTTGTCTCAAGCAACGTACCCACCACAGATGTCGAGCTTACTGGTTTTTCTTTGCAGCCTTTCCTGAATAAGGACACAACATTCGCTACCCTCCAGTCTTCCAGGACCTCACCCGTGGCTAACGATGATGCAAAAGTGTCAGTCAGGGCCCTCACAATTTCTTCTCCAGCCTCTTGCAGTGTTCTTGGATATATCTGGTCAGGACCAGGAGATTTATCCTCCTTCGTACATTCTAATACATCCAACACCTCCTCTATGTGATATCGACTGTCCCCAAACTATCACCACTAACTTTCCCAAGTTCCCAAGTCTTCATGTCTTTCTTCACAGTAAACACAGAGGAGAAATATTCATTGAGGACCTTGCCCATCTCCTGTGGTTCTGCACATACATATCCACTTTGATCCTTGAGGTGTCCTATTCTCTCACTAGTTACTCTTTGTCCTTTAATATACTTTAAAAACCTCTTTGGATTCAACCCTAATCTCCACAGCCAAGGCTATCTCATGCCCCTTTTTCACCCCCCATGATTTCCTTCTTCAGTAAACTCCTGCATTGCCCATGTATCTCCAGGGATTCCCTTGGTCCCAGCTGTCCGTCCCTGAGCCACACCTTTTTTCTGGCCAAAGCCTCAATATCTCTCATTACCCAGGGTCCCTTATTCCTGTCACCCTTGCCTTTCACCCTCACAGGAATGTATAGACCTTGAACTCTCGCTATCTCACTTTTAAAGACCTCCCAGTTGCCGGAGGTCCCTTCACCTGCAAACAAACTACTCCAACAACCCTACCAGCTCCTGTCTCATTCCATTAAAATTCACCTTGCCCCAATTTAGAATTTGAACCTGTGGACCAGTTTTGTCCTTCTCCGTAACTATTTTAAAATTAATGAGCTGCCAGAGGATGTGGTGGAGGCTGGTACAATTGCAGCATTTAAGAGGCATTTGGATGGGTATATAAATAGGAAGGGTTTGGAGGGATATGGGCCGGGTGCTGGCAGTTGGGACTAGATTGGGTTGGGATATCTGGTCGGCATGGACGGGTTGGACCGAAGGGTCTGTTTCCGTGTTGTACATCTCTATGACTCTATGACTCTAAGTGTGGTCACTGGTCCCAAAATGCTCCCCCACTGTCACCTCTGTTACCTGTCTTGCCCTATTTCCCAAGAACAGGTCGAGTTTTGCCCCTTCCCAAGTTGGACCCTCTATATACTGCTTGTGGAAACTTTCCTGAATGCACTGAACAAATTCCACCCCATCTAAGCCCTTAACACTCTGGCAGTCCCTGTCTATGTTCGGCAAATGGGAAAAAATCTTGTCCCTCAGAATTGTCTCCAATAGTTTGCCTATCATTGATGTCAGGCTCACCGGCCTGTTATTTCTTGAGTTATTCCTGTTGTTGGGACCTCACCTGTGGCTAAAGAGGACACAAAGATCTCTGTCATGGCTCCAGTAATCTCCCTTGCCTCCTTTAATAAGTGTGGAAAGATCCCAACAGGCCCTGTGGACTTATCTCCTTTAATGTTTCTCAAGAGACTCAGCATCTCTTCCTTATTAATATTAATGTGCCCTTGAATATCACATCCCTTTATTTAATCTCACTATCATCCATGTCCTTCCCTTTGATGAATACTGATGGAAGATACTGGTTATAGACCTCACCCACTTCCTCTTCCTTTCTCTTTGACTAGATCTCATTTCCCTAGCTACCCTCTTGCTCTCAAAGTATATATAAAGTACTTGGAATTTTCCTTAATCTGTCTTTCGCAAGACATTTCATGGCTCCTTTTAACCCTCCTAATTCCTTATTTACAATCTTTCCTCTATACCTTAAGGGCCTTGTTTGATTTTAGTTTCCAAATCCTCACATATGCTTCCTTTTTAACTTTGATTAAACTTTCACTATCTCTTGTCATCCAGGGTTCCTGAATCTTTCCATCCTTACTTTTCATCCTCACAGGAACA
>NW_025200062.1:5367-6313 GCF_004010195.1 Chiloscyllium plagiosum | reverse complement strand
AAGCTCCGCACTCCTGCCGCATTTAGTTATAAACGATTAAACAAATGACTGGAGGAAAGGGATGCACAAATATTGAACATGTCAGGGTCAGAACCACGTGAACCTAAACCTGATCCTAATGCATTAAAGTTACCATACTTGACCAACAGATGTGATCGAAGCTCCGCACTCCTGCCGCATTTAATTATAAATGGTGTTGGACGATTAAACAAATGACTGGAGGAAAGGGATGCACAAATATCCCCATCCTACATAATGGAACAGTCCTGTACATCAGTGTAAAAGACCAGGATGTAGTATCTGCACCATCCTCAGCCAGAAGTGTGGAATTGATGAAACACCTCACCCTCGCCATGATGCCCACAGAATCACAGGTGCCAGTCTTCAACCAATTCGATTTACTGCTCGTGACATGAAGAAACAGCTGAACACAGTAGATACGACAAAGGCAATGGGCCCTGAGCCCATTCCTGCAACAGGACTGAAGACTTGTGCTGCACCACAAGCCGTGTCCCTGGGGAAGCTGTTTCATTCCAGCTCCAACTCTGACATCTCCCTGGCAATGTGGAAAATTACTCAGCTATGTCCAGTCCCCAAAGAGGAGAATAACTACAATCTGACCATTTACCACCCCTTCAGTCCCATCACGACAGTCAAATTGGTGGGTGATACTTTTGTCGGAGCTGTCAAGCAGCACAGAAATAATCTGCTCAGTGTGGTTTCCGATAGGTCCCCATGTGGAGATGGTGCTGTTGTGGAAATGTCACTTGATTACTAATCCAGACCAGGCTAATACTCTGGAAATTAAAAACAATTGACAAAATATTAAGGTGCAAAATCTGGTGTCAGCTGTATTGACATTGAAGTCAATGTCGATTGTACACACCAATTTCTTTCCCCAATGTACTTTCAGGAAGTGAATCTCCCGTGCTTTCCTTGTCTGGCC
>NW_025200062.1:2447-4664 GCF_004010195.1 Chiloscyllium plagiosum | reverse complement strand
GGGAATTATCATCCCTGCTTCCAATCTGTCTCACCCTGTCAGAGTTTTATATATCTCACTGAGATCTCCACCCATTTTCCTAAACCAAATGGAATTCAGGCCCAGTCGCCCCAAACACTGCTCCCACAAAAAGCCTGTCATCATAGAGATCGGTCTGGTCATCTTTCGCTGCTCTCCCTCAATGTCAGGTTTGTCCTTTGTTAGGTACAGAGACCAAAACTGCACACAATATTGCACAATGTTCGAGATGGGGTCTCACTAAGGCCTTGTACAGCTGCAGTAAGACACCCTTACTCGTGGACTCAAATCCCCCCAAAATGAGGGTCAGCACACCATTGATCTTCCTAACTGTTTTATTTCCTTCAATATTGCTTTCAGTGACTGGTGTACAGGGAGATCCTTTGCAATGTTACAGCTCCCCACTTGGTGAGTCTATGTACACTGGTCAGCGTGCCAATGCATTCCCAGTATTCACTTCAGGGTGAAGAACTCACTGCGCTGCAGGGACCACGGAGGGGTGCTCAGAAGGAAAATACAAAAAGGAGCATACATCGCTTTTTAGATCAACATATTTCAAACAATTACTTTTCAAACGATAGGCTTCCAGTCTATTGTTCCCGCCAAAGGGCACACCGTCACCTCTACCCACCTTGCTCCCCATCTGCCACGTATTTGTCCATTCACACCACTTGTCTTAGTCACAATGAAGCTTTTTTGCAACCTCCTCACCCACTCACAATCTAACGTCCTTTCGTTCTGTCGCAAGTTGGGATATATTGTTTTTGATTCCCGCAACCAAATGTTTAATGGGTATTGTGAACAGCTGGGGCCTGAGCACCGATCCCTACGATACCTAAGCAACCTTCCTACGTTAATTACAAAATATATGTATTTATTTAAAGAATCTGGGTGTGACTGGATGGGCCAGCATTTATTGCCCGTCCCCAGTTGCCCTTGAGAAGTTGGTGGTGAGCTGCCTGGTTGAACCATTGCAGTCCACTGTGGGTTCAGCGATGGTAGCACCATTGACTACCAAGGGGCCGTGTTTAGATTGTATTTTAGTGGTGATGGTCAGGGTCTGGCATTTGTTGGTCTGAATATTACTTGCCACTTGTCAGCCTGGATATTGTCTAGATCTTGCTGCGTTTAGACCATGGACTGCTTCAGTATCTGAGGAGCCACAAATGTTGCTGAACATGTGCAATCATTGGCGACCATCCCCACTTCTGACCTGAAAATGGAGGGAAGGTCATTAATGAAGCAGCCATGAAGATGTTCGGGCCTAGGCCACTCACCGAGAGTCCTACAGACGTGTCCTGGAGATGAGTTGACTGAACTTTATCAACCATAACAATCTTCCTACGTGTTAGGTATGAATCTTAACAGCGGGGAGTTTGCCCCGAATACCCATTGATTCCAGTTTTGCTGAGGCCCCTTGATGCCACACTTGGTCGAAGGCATGCTTGTTTTAAAGGGCTGTCTCTCTCACCCCACCTCTGGAATTCAGTTCTTTTGTCCATGTGTGAATCAAGGTAATGAGATCAGGAGCTGGGTGACCCTGGTATAGCCCAAACTGGGCGTCATTGACCAGGTTATTGCTGAGCAGGTGCTCCTTGTAAGCACTGACAGCTTCCATCACTTTACTGCTGATCGAGAGTAGACTGATGGGGTGTTAATTGGCCGTATTGGATTTGTTCTGCTTTTTACGTATAGGAGAGATTTGGGTAATTTTCCACGTAATCAGGGAAATGTCGCTGTTGTAACGGTATTGGAACAGCTTGGCGAGGGCAGTGACAAGTTCTGCAGCACACGTTTTCACTACTATTGCCAGAATGTTGTCAGGGTATGTACCCTCTCGCGTATCCAGTGTCTCCAACTGAATCTGGAAATCTCATGGAGTGAATCAATTTGGCTGATGACTGGTAACTGAACTGCTGAGGAGCACTGGAGGAGGTTGAGGTGGGGTCATCCACTCAGCACTTCTGACTGAAGTTTATTGCGAATGCATGAATATTATCTTTTGCACTGAAGTGCTGGGCTCTTCCATCATTACTAATGTGGATACTTGTGCAATCACTTCATCCAATGACTTGTTTAATTGTCCATAACTATTCTCAATTAGAAGTAGAAGGACTGCAGAGCTGAGATCTGATCAGTTGCTTGTGGGATCACTCAGCTCTGTCTATGACTTACTGCTTGTGCTGTTTGGTGCACAAG
>NW_025200062.1:0-2381 GCF_004010195.1 Chiloscyllium plagiosum | reverse complement strand
GTCACTCTTACCCGATACTGTCATGGATAGATACTTCTGCAACTGGCAGATTAGTATTGCTGTGGTCAAATATGTATTTCCCTCTTGTTGCTTCCTTCACCACCTGCCGCAGATCCGAGTCGAGAAGTTATATCATTTAGGACCCAACCAGCTGAATCAGTAATGCTGCTGCCGTACCACTCTTTTTGTGGACATTGAAAGCCCCCACCCAGAGTACATTTTGTGCCCTTGCCACCCTCAGTGCTTCATCCAAGTGTTGATCAGCATGTTGGAGCACTGATTCATCAGTTGAGAGAGGCTGCTACATGGTAATCAGAAGGAGGTTTCCTTTACCATGTGTAAACTAACGCCATGAGACTTAATGAGATACAAAGACACTGTTGTGGACTCCCAGAGCAATTCCCTTCCAACTTTATCCCACTGTGCCGCCACGTCTGCTGTGTCTGTCCTGCTGGTGAGACAGGAGATATCCAGGGAAGGTGATGGGGAGTCTGGGGCATGGTCATACTCACAGAATCAAACCTCACAGATAATGTCAGGCTGTTGATTCACGAGTCTGTTTGTTTCTAATCACTGTTTCCTGACAGCTGTCCCAATTTAGAAACATGTCCATATGTTCGCTCCAATCCACTAAGATTTGATTTTGCAAACTGGGCTTGGAGCTTTACCAAAATCTTTCTGAAAATCCACTTGTTTTACATCCATTGCTTCTCTTTCATTAGTCTCCCAGTCTGTTTCTCAAACATAATTCCCATTTCATAAATCTATGTTCGTGTTTGGGTTTGGTGCCTTAGTCGGGGTAAATGTGTAATAATAGGGTAGAGAAATGGGTCTGGGTAGGTTACTTCTCGGAGGGTCGATGTGGACTTGTTGGGTCGAATTGCCTGTTTGCAAATTCTAAACCCAATTTGTTATTATTGATTTATAACTGGACAAGAGTCCCCAGTTTGCTATAGACGGACCAGACTGCCTCCAACTATTTTGAGAAGGTAGCTTTGATGCCAACCTTTTCTTATTTTAAATGAAGATGTGAGTTGGGTGTTCCAGATGTGATGCGACGAGTCAAACCACTCACCATCAAGCAATACATAATATATTTAAACACACTAATGAAAATCCATACAAAATGAAGAGGAATTTAGAATAACTTAACTATTAAAAACCTTAACCGAATAATGGATACAGTTTCTTCTAGAAATGAACTGTTCCAATATACTAACATCACCTAAACACACCCATTGGCAAAAAGGAACATTCAGACATGCATTCTTGCATACAGTCCTCCAATCCAGGAGGAAACAGCATCAAGTGAAGTTACAGAGAGAATAGCAGCTAGGAATAATTTACTAAAACTTACAACCCTTCTGGGATGCCAAGCACCTGGTAACTGTTACAGCTACCAGGAAAAAACTAGAAAGCCTGGTCTATGCCAGCTGGCCATTGTTACTATTATTTATTAAAAACCCTGAAAGCCTCGTAATTTATTTACTTGAGCCGTTTTCAGTCGGCAGTTTGGCCTTTAAAACCTTTTTCTAAAAAAAGGAGAAAATAACCTTTTACTTAAAAAGTGAGAGAATTGTCTCACAATTTAGATGCCTGGTCCTTTACTCAGTGGGCTTCCTCGTGTTACTGATCGCAAGGTCACCTGAGAGGGACAACCACAGTACAGACCAAGATACAAGGATGTGTGTCATAACTTCTGAAACACGCCTGTCCATGGACCATCACATGAGACATGCCGGGAAGTGAACAATAGCCTGACACACACCATTTCATTATTTCTGAGCTGCACAATGCCAGCACTCGATACACAAGGGAGACAAAACCCAAGGCCTGGGAAAGATGCAGAGGGACAGAGAGATTCACATTAAAGACAGAAACAGACAGTTAATTAACTGAAAAGATGTTGTGGAAATAAGGGGAAAAAGACAGGGCAGTGGGATTAACTGGGAAAGTGGGATCTTCGAGAGTAAAATTACAAAAATGAGAACATTAAATAAATGCATTGTCAGATCAGCTGAAATGGTTTGTTACATCAAATTCTGAATCTGCTTCACAGTACACCACAAACAACACAAACTGGGACAAGATGACAGCCCAGCATGGAGAGCTGTGCAGACCATGCTCGTGTGTTGCTCTGTAAACTGCACTGTCTGGAAATTATTGCAAACTTTACTATCATATGCTAACTATACTCGCATCAGTTTTCTGTCTACAATGGGAAGGTTTGCTCTCTGTTTTGTCTGTGAGTGTATGTGTTCATCAGAGACTGAGAGAGAGAGAGAGTGTGCGTGTGCGCGATTGGCGTGGTTGAATGCGAAACTCATTGTTGGAGAAGGAACGCACGTGGGGATACTATTTTAAATAGGAACAACAGGCAG
>NW_025200061.1:3951-6313 GCF_004010195.1 Chiloscyllium plagiosum | reverse complement strand
GGGGAGTCAATAGTGAAATCCCATCAAGGTGATTATTCCTTTCTTATTTCTAATTTGAACCCATATATTTTCACTAAATGATCCCTCAGAAATACCTTCTCTAATTACAGGAGTAATAATTTCCTGAATCAAAGATGCCAGTCCTTCCCCTGCCTTGCCTCTTTCTGTCCTTCCTGTACCATCTAAATCCCAGAACACTGAGCTGCCAGACTTTTCCAGTCCTCAGCCATGTTTCTGTAATAGCGATGACATCCCAGGCCCATGCTCCCTTACAGGCCCTGAGTTCATCAGCCTTATCCCTGAGACCTCTTGCATTGAAATAAATGCAGTTTAAGTGTTCAGTGTTCCTTTGTTCTCTGACTTGTTCTTGACTGTCCTTTCAAAAGAACGTGCTGTTTTCTGATTCAGAATCATTGTCATCTTTCTTCCTATTTTCACTGTTGTTTAGAAAGCCCCAGCCCCACCTCTCTCAAATCTTACAATCTCCTGAAATAGAACGAGCAAATCTCCCCACCAGGATATTGGTCTAGTTCAGGTGAAACCCCCATCTTTTTAAACAAGTCTTTTCTGTCCCAGAAGAGATCCCAATGTTCCAAGAAAGTGACTCCCTGCACATTGCAGCACCTCGTCAACCATTGATTTATCTTCGAGATTCCCCGACAGTGTGGAAACAGGCCCTTCAGCCCAACAATTCCACACCGACTCTCCGAAGGGTAACCCACCCAGACCCATTTCCCTCTGACTAATGCACCTAACACTGTGGGCAATTTAGCATGGCCAATTCACCTGACCTGCACATCTTTGGACTGTGAGAGGAACCGGAGCACCCCGGAGGAAACCCACGCAGACACAGAGAGAATGTGCAATCTCCACACAGACAGTCACCCGAGGCTGGAATCAAACCTGGTACCCTGGTGCTGTGAAGCAGCAGTGCTAACCACTGAGCCACCGTGCTGCCCCCGTGCCACTCTGTAAAGCTTTAACCCTATCTCTAACTATGTCATTCCTATCAATGTACAACAACTTCCGGTTTCTCACTCATCCACTTGACAATCTGCTTCAAACAAGTTGAGATGTTCTTCACCCTGGCAGTGGGAAAGCAATACACTATCCTCGATTCACACTCACTCCCGCAGAATCACCTGTCTGTGCCCCTTGCAGGAGAGTTCCTGAAAACATTTATTCTTTTAAATCTTGACAAACAAGTTTAACATGGTGCCCAAGATCTGATGACCATTTCTATTTTTCTCATTCAACAATATTCAAAATGGAATATCTGTGTGAGAGAGGAATAGCCCCAGGAGACTTCGAAACCAACTTCAAACCCTTCCCAACGGACAGTTATCGATCTGAATGATCTTGCAGTGTAATCACTTCGCTAAATCTATTTGTCATCACACTCAATATCTCTTACAGGCCATCAGTAACATTAATCCGAAAAAGAAGCAGCTCTCAATAGCACATTAATTGTTAAGATTAGATTAGATTACTTACAGTGTGGAAACAGGCCCTTCGGCCCAACAAGTCCATATCGACTCGCCGAAGCAGACCCGTTCTCCTATATTTACCCTTTCACCTAACGCTACGGGCAATTTAGCATGGTCAATTCACCTGACCTGCACATTTTTGGATTGTGGGAGGAAACCGGAGCACCCGGAGGAAACCCACGCAGACACGGGGAGAATGTGCAAACTCCACACAGAGAGTCGCCTGAGGCGGGAATTGAACCCGGGTCTCTGGTGCTGTGAGGCAGCAGTGCTAACCACTGTTAAACTAAACTATCCTTCCTTACCCACAGATTTAATATGAAGCATGGAAGGAAAAATTAACAATATAAAAAGAAATCAAACACTTAACTGAAAAAAATGAGAAAACGAGCTCCTCCTCAAATAATCCAACATTCAGCTTTCACTGTCCGGATACACAAACCTCTCCCGAGCCGTCCCTTTACAGGCCTCTCCACAAGCTCCGTGTATAAACAATCTGTCCTTCTTCATCTACTTTTTTAACTTGATTGTTTTTTCTCAAAACTCACCCACCACTGACAACAGGCTCACCAGTCTATAGTTCCCTGGCTTTTCCTTACCACCTTCTGAAATAATGGCACCATGTTAGGAAGGAATCTTTCCCCTTTCTCCTTCCTGGACCTCTCCATCTCCATTTCTGGCAACAGACTCAACATGGACATCGACTTCAAACCCAGTGACTCCCACAGCTACCTGGACTACACCTCCTCCCAACCCCACTCCCGTTAAAACACCTTCCCTGCTTTCGAATTGCTCCGCCTCTGCCACATCCGCTCCCAGGTGGACCAATTCCACCATTGAACATCCCAGATGGCTTCCTTCTTCAATGACCACAG
>NW_025200061.1:0-2388 GCF_004010195.1 Chiloscyllium plagiosum | reverse complement strand
CTCTCCTGTCAACATCTTGGGGTTACCATTGATCAGAAACTGAATTGTACTAGCGATATAAATACAGTGACAACAGAGCAGGTCAGAGGCTCGGAATATTGCAGTGAATGACTCACCTCCTGATCCCCCACAGACCGTCCACCATCTACAATACACCAGTCAGGATTGTGATGGAATACTCCCCACAGGCCTGGATGGGGGCAGCTCCAACAGTATTTCAGAAGCTTGGCACCAGCCAGGATAAAAGAGCCCACTTGATTGCCACGACATCCACAAACATCCATGTTATTTTCACCACTGACCTGCAGGAGCAGCAATGTGCACCAGCGACAAGGTGCCCTGCAGAAATTCACAGAATCTCCTTAGACAGCACTTTCCAAACCCACAGCACATTCTCAACAACCACTAGGGATGGGCAATAATTGCCGGCCCAACCAGCGATGCCCAGGAATGGGTTAGAATTCATTAAAATGTTACCCAATCACAACCAATGGGGGGCACTGGGTTTTAGGTTTTGTGAGTGTAAGCTGGTTGGGTCCAGGCAGTAACCTGTTTGATATGAAGAACTGAAGAGAAATGCTGTTTGGAACAGTCTGTCAGTCTTTCAGAGGCATGGCCTACATACATAGCATCACACAGACACTGAAGTTCATATACCAGATTACTCACACGTAAGATAGGTGGAAGCAATTTAAAATGTATTTGTATCTGGACTGAAGAATATTTGAAAACACAGTTAGTATCCAAATGAAATATTTTCAAAAGTGCTTGAACTTTATAATAATTTGATCTGGGTGTGATAACCAGGCACATTTGTGCACTTTGTGTTCAACAGATTTCAGTCTGAAAATTAAACCAAACAAATGGTGGACCTGTGTTTATTGGACAATCAAAGTGGACACAGTTAGTATTGAAGAACAATCATTGGACACGAAAGGTTATCTCTGATTTCTCTTCACAGATTCTGCTGAGCTTTTCCAGCAAGTTTTGCTTTTGTTTCTGATTTAAAACATCTGCTGACATGTGCTGGATATGGCTGATGAGGGATTCAATGTAAGACCCATATGCTGCAGTATTCCATCACCTTTGTAACACCTTCATTAAGGATCTGGTCCAGGGGGCAGAATTACGGGGTGCCTTTCTTGATTAGTGCATTGAGTGTAGGAGTGTGGCTGCACATGACATTGGTTCGGCCACTTTTGAAATATTACATTCAGTTCTGGTCTACCTGCGAAAGGAAAGATGTTGTTAAAGTAGAAATGTTGCAGAAAAGATTTATAAGGATGTTACTGGGGCTCAAGGGTTTGAGGTATCGTAGGCTGAGGGGTGACCTCATCAAGGTTTGTAATATCATGAAGGGCATGGAGAGGGTGATTGGCAAGGTCTTTTCTCCAGGGAAGAGGAGTTCAAACTAGTTGAGATGGGAAAATTTAAGAGGACGTAAGTGGCAACTTTTCTTGTACGTGCATGGAATGAGCTGCCAGAGGAAGTGATGGAGGCTGGTACACTTACAGCATTTGCAAAGGTGTCTGGATGGGTATAGGAATAGGAACGGTTTAGAGGGATATGGGCCAAATGCTGGCAAATAGGACTAAATCTGTTCACGGTGAATGGGTTGAATGAAAGGGTCAATTTCTGTGCTGTACAAGTTTATGACAATTTAACCCTATGTCGTCAACACAGAGAAAACTGGGAGACATGGTTTTGGCAGATCATTGGTCTAAATGTTGAACAGTGTTTAGATTAGATTACTTACAGTGTGGAAACAGGCCCTTCGGCCCAACAAGTCCACACCACCCCGCCGAAGCGCAACCCACCCATAACCTTACGTTTACCCCTTACCTAACACTGCGGGCAATTTAGCATGACCAATTCACCTGACCTGCACATCTTGGGACTGTGGGAGGAAACCGGAGCACCCGGAGGAAACCCACGCAGACACGGGGAGAACGTGCAAACTCCACACAGTTAGTCGCCTGAGGCGGGAATTGAACCCGGATCTCTGGCGCTGTGAGGCAGCAGTGCTAACCCCCACTGTGCCACCGTGCCGCCCACAATCAGCCCTGCGCCAATGCTTAGTTCACCTGCTCCATGCACTTCCTAGCTTTAATAGAGACACAGTGTCAGAGAGACATAGTGTCAGAGAGACATAGTGTCACAAAAGCACGGAAACAGACCCTTCGGATCAACCCATCCATACTGACCAGATATCCGAAATTAATCTAGTCCCATTCTCCAGCACTTAGCCCACATCCCTCTCAACCCTTACTATTAATCTACCCATCCAGATGCCTTTTCAATGTTAGAAGTGTGCCCGCTTTTAATACTTCCTCTGGCAGCTCATTCCATGCACACATCAGAAGGGAAGGGTGAAGAAGAGCAGAGCAG
>NW_025200060.1:0-6312 GCF_004010195.1 Chiloscyllium plagiosum | reverse complement strand
GCTGTCCCCCTTTAAATGTTCGTTAGCTACCTACCTTATGCAATTTAATCTCTCCCTCACCTCTGATACATAATCTAATTGTGAGAACCCAGACTTTGGTTCTGTCAGTTTTTCTTTCATTAATTTCCAAGGGCCTCTCACTTCATGCCCAAATATTAACTCGAAAGGAGTGAACTGACTAGATTCGTTTGGGGCATCTCTAATAGCAAAAGTGCGAATGGGATGCCTTTATCCCAGTTATTCGGGTACTCCTGAATACACGCTCTCAACATAGTCTTCAAGGACTGATCCTATCTTTTCCAACTCGACGTTGTCCGTTGTAAGGTCAGGTTGAGGTGTACACTCAGGACTGGGGAAGTAACCACGGGAGTGATTTACAGCGTGTCATTTCCAGTAATACAGTTTGTTCTTGGGAATGATTTAGCGTGATACAAGATGGGACTGACACCCATTTTGAACAGAAACACCATGAACACCAGGTAAATGAGGAGTTCCAAGAAAAATACCCTGGAATTTTCCCAGACTGTGCAGTAACCCAATCCAACAAACATAAGTTGCAGAACGAAGCAAAAGCTGAAGCGAAAGATGAAGACGTTTAGGTTCAGTTATCCCACACCCTGTTTGAAATTATTGTGCAGGAAAAATCTGCACATGCAGAGGTTCAGGCAGAAGTGCTCAGTCCTGAAAGGGTAATGGATTTACAATAGAAAGACAAGGCTATAAAAGATACATATGTTGATGCATACTCCGAAAAGGAGGCAGATAGTATCCTTGAGGGCTATTTTCTTAAAGATACAACCCAAAGACGAAAATGGAGTCCACAGCAGGTTACTGCAAATGATACATTGGCAGAAGGGTGCCAGATTGTGTTGCCGGTAGCATACAGGCAGGAAGTGTTATGGGTAGTACATGAACTACAAGGAGGATGTCACCTAGGTGCAGGAAGACTCACGTTGAGGGAGAAAAACGTTTCTATTGGCCTGGAATGGACAGGATGTGGTTATCTTTTGTCATAAATGTAATATATGCCAAACGTTATCTAAGCCACAGACAGTAATAAAATCAGTACCTTTGTTGCCAGTTCCCTCATTGAAAGAACATTTCATGAGGGTTATAATTGATTGAGTGTGTCCTAAACTAAAATTGATCAACGACTTTGCGTGGATTATCAGAAGGTCAAAGCCCTTCCAAAATTGGACTCATATCCAATTTCGAGTTTGGAGAACTGTATCGAGAAAGTCAGAAAGATAGTTGCATAACTAAGTTGGATCATGAGTGCGAAAGAGGTTTTTGAGTTAGCAATCCCGAATGGGCGATATTAATTTAAAGAAAGCACTTTGGAATGAAAAAAAAAAACACCTGTCGCATTCCAAAGACTCACGAACAGAGTTTTGGCTGGTTTAACAAACGTTGCAGTCTATTTGGACGATGTATTGATCTTTCCTATGTCCTGAAAAGATCACATGGTAGAATAAGCAAAGCTCTTTGAACGACTCGTGAAGCACAATTAGTAATAACCATAGACAATTCTGAATTGACGCAGAGCTGAAAATGTGTTGCTGGGAAAACGCAGCAGGTCAGGTAGCATCCAAGGAGCAGGAGAATCGACGTTTCGGGCATGAGCCGTTCTTCAGGATGAAGCCCTGGGTCAGGTTACTGAAGAAGGGCTCATGCCCTAACGTCGATTCTCCTGCTCCTTGGATGCTGCCTGACCTGCTGCGCCTTTCCAGCAACACATTTTCAGTTCTCAACTCCAGCATCTGCAGTCCTCACTTTCTCCATGAATTCACGCAGAGGCGATGTTCTTTGGACATAACATCGGTTGTGGCTGGTTGACCACATGGAACACAAATACGAAGGCAATCGAACAATCCCCACGACCAAGCTGGAAGAAAGAGAAGCTGTGATTCTTGAGACGAAATGGATTCTACCCGAAGTTTGTTACAAATGTCAACATTGCAGTGACACCATTAACAGATTTGCTGAAGAAGAACACAAAGTTTCGGTGGGCAGGAGAATGCCAGTAGATATACGACCATTTGAAAGCAATATGATCCGCCAAACCAATTTTAGCTGCATAAATGTTTTCAAACTTATTAAAGTTGCCATCGATGCTCGTGACATCAGAGTTGATCTGTATTCCCGCAGGAAGATTGGGATGGAATTGAAAAATGCCAGTTGTTTATTTTTTGAAGAAGATCAGCATTCACCCGAGGAAATATATCATAATCGAGAATGGACTATTGAGCCGTACAACATTATAATGTGCATGTCATGAACAATGTGCCAGAAATGGTTGCGTTCTTCTCACTTCCTGAACTTTATGTTCCTCCATGTAATTTCTGAACATCTCTGGAAGTGGTGTTTTAAACTCCTCCAGCAGAATAATCTCTCTTAGAGCCTCAAAGATCCAATCTATCTTTAACGCACGCACCCATCAACCAAATGAGTGTTTAATTATATCGATCATAACATGTCTAACATTGTTCCTTCTTTCCGATTCTGAAATAATGTCTTTATGTTTCTGGTATCGAATCATAAGCACTTAAAATACCTTATTTCCCCTGTTCATAATCTCTTGACCTCTCATCTGACTGCATGGTAAATACCTCACAAACTCAGCCTGCCAGTTTAGTCTGAACTAGCATTACCCATAAATCCTTGGACCACTATATCTGCCTTTGCAATTATTCAATGAAATAAAGAAGGCTTCAACGTCTTTTTCATCAAAATGTGGCAGTGTTTTGACATATTTGTGTATGTCATTACCTTCTATTTTAAACTCCATCCTGTTAACTTGACTTTGCTGACTAAGTGGCAAACTCAGAATGTCAAAATCTCTCACTTTTTATCTCGCATTTTCTTCTCTCTTTGCTTCCGTCTCCCTTACTTTTCTCTCTCTCTCTCTCTATCTCTTTCTACTTTCGCACTTGTTTCAGCTGAGAAACTTCTCTCTCTCTCTGTTTCTCCCTCTCTCTGTGTTCTTGCTCTCTTTCTCTTTCTCTCTCCCTTTCTTGTCTCTGTCTTTCTCTTTCTCACTCGCTGTTTTTATCTTCTAACTCCAATTTACTCAGTTGTAATTTAAGTTTTTTCCTACCTCTGCTGTACTTGTCTATTTCTCATACACACTTAAGTGCTTGAGCAATTCCCTTACAATTTCAGCTTTACGTTTGCCCTTCGTTAAACCCACATCTGACTTCTTTGCTATTTTTGAAAGTATGACCTTTTTATTTCGTTCTAAGTTTTCTTGGCAAAATTGAGAACCACCTTCAAATCTCAGAATCTCTTTACCAATTTTAAGAACAATTTCTTTCACTTTTACTTTAATCAATTACAACCCACCAAAATTAAACAATTTGTCACGCCGAAGTTTTATTTAAAGATCTGGGACAATAAACTGCAAGTGCTTAATCTCTGGGGCTTTTTTGTACCCAAAATTAATTCAAGTCTCTCCAAACCTTAAATTGCATCTGTCTAAACATTTTCAAAACGCGAATCCAAAACTCAGACTGTTCAAATTCTGGCAACGAACCCCCTAACTGTTTAAATCCCGGACGAGCCCCCAAACGAGGTAAAACCCTCTGCTAATTTAAACCATAAACACAGAAAAAGATTCACCCCGTGCTGCAATCTGTTAAACTTCGAGACTCAAAGAACTGTCCCCAAAGTAATTATTTAAAGTCAACATTTCAAAGGTTATTCTTTAAATAAAACAGAATGTTCACGAATAACTATTGACAACTTCTTTTTCTGAAACTTAACTTTTACCTCCCTCTCTACAATGCTGGTCCAATAAAAATCCCAATTAATATGTATTTTAAAAATATGCTTTAAGACCACTCATCTTTGCCTAGTGTCGAATGTCGGTTTTCCTGTGTAGAATCTCTCTCCAGGTCGGTTTAATTTTTTTTTTGTTTCCGTGAATACTCCTTCTCCAGACAAGTATTGGTCAGAGAGCCCTGACGAGCAGCCAACATCTGTTGGTCTTTTGGCAGTTCTCTTTGCTGCTCTGTCTAATTGTTCAAAATGTTGGATATTTATACCCCAAAACATCGGATTGCTTCATTGGTTTAAATGTAATCAAAACATGAAGTTCAATTTCGTATCTTGGGGCATAATTTAAACAGATTGGCCGAATTTGAAATTTGTTTTTGTCTCATGGCAACTGAGCTACGGCTATCTTTTCGACCAAATGTCCCATTTGTTATTTTGTTCAGATCGCTTTGTTCTATGTCGGGTAGTTTTGCTCGCTTTTTGGGTCTCTTCAATGTGCATTTCATCTCTACACCTTCTGATTAGGAGACAGGATTTTGGTTAAAACAAAAGGTTCAAAGGATAAGATGAATCTGTTCCAGCCATTGCCAAATTGAAAGGGATCGTTGCAGCTTTCACACAAGAAAACCATTCATGAGGAACACATTATGTCACAGGGCTGGGCAGGAAGCTGTCCATTGAAGCTGCAGTGGTCTGTTTCTGTCGGCAGCATTGGATTCGAGGGAGCTGCGGTTACATCCTGAAGTTTGTCCCTGTTTCACTCCGTGCAGAGCAAGGGGACCGAGAATTATTGATGGTGTTTGTATCCAATCACTTCACAGGTGATTCATCAATTAAATGTCAGTACGTAGTTTGTGGAATTGAATTACCTGAAATAACTGAGCTCAGTTCATTGGTGGTTTCGAACCACTAAACGTCCAGTTCATTGATGAATACTGACCAATTGTTAAATAGAGACAAGCGCGAACATGTCATGTAAAATCCCTTAAAGCACGATGACGGCGGGGATCTGTAGGGCCGTTGGACAGCTGGAGCTCTCGGACTCTTGTCAACAACTTTCCGACTTCCATCACCGAGAATGCCAGAGGCCTGAGGAACCACAAAGACCCAGAAGAAAAGAAAACATTTCAGGGTTGAAGTTGCCCAGCCATTTCATGGCAACCGTCCTTGGTACACCAGCAAGCGAATTGGTAGCAGTGGAATTCAAACCCGTGATTCGGTAAAAAAAAATCACGTTTAAATCCAACGGCTTTGACGATCCAACCACGTGAAGCTACACTGCAGACGTTGTTCTAAGTACAAGCTCCTGGCAAAGCCCGGCAGGTCTGGCGACAGGAGTGAATCAGAGTTAAGGTTTTGGATCGAGTCACTCTTCCTCAGAACGGTGTCATATTTGGAACTATTTCACTGTTGTTCTACGAATATGGTTTCAAATTCCATGCTGGTTGCTCCAGGAAACTGATAGGAAATCAACAATCATGGTTGACGGGTATTTTCAGTGTGGGATAAGATTTATGCATCTGTTTGCTGCGAATGACAATCAGGACTAAATTATGTTCATTGGGATTACTCTGTTGTTGTTGAAAGGGTACAGCTCATTTATGAATCAAATGCATCAGATTTTTATTGTACATGCAGTGGTTTGACGGTCTTTAATTCTGGAAATCATGTTACTTCATTTTGAAGAGCTTTTGTTGCGTTTTGTCTTCTGCGTCCTCACCTTCAAATATTGTGACTGTAACTTACAGAATAGAAACTGGTTAACTGGCATTATCTTTTCTGTATCTTCATACATGATCTCTGCTGAATAAGAATTTGATATGGTGAGAGGAGGACGTTTGAAATAAAAACGCAATATGTTGGAAATGCTTAATGGTGTGATAGAGAGAGAAACAGAGTTGCCGTTCATGCTTGCAATTAAGTCAGTGTAAAGTATAAAGTGGTCACCCAGTCTGTTTTTGTCTTTCCATTGCAGAGGACACTGCATTATGAGCAGCGTGTGCAGTAGCTAAAGGGTAAAGGAAGCTGTCAATCATCTGCAAAGACTATTGAAAGTCTCGGACAGTGAAGGGGGATGAGAAAAATATGAATACTTGTACCTACTACATCAATATGTAAACATGCTGAGGAACAGACTGGTATTGAGATCTTAAAACCATTCAAATGAAGTACCAGGATTTCAGCACACGTCTTCAAATAACACGGGAGATCAATTCCATCTTAAAGGCACCTCTCATCATGTTAAGAACAGGAATTAAGTTTGTTACATAAAAGTTAAAAACAAAAGAAAGCTAGAAACATGAATGCTTGAATCTTAAAATAGCAAGCAAAACATTGCTCTATGCGAGCACAATTCAGCAAATCAATGCTAGAGGGATTGCACCTCTACCTCAAATCTTTACATTTTCCATATCCAATAATTCCAGTTCTTTTCTCTGAACTTTCAGATTTTGCGACATGAATACTTGCAAATCTAAAAGTTTGGACATGCTCAACAATTCAATTTCCCATAAATTTCTACACAAAGACACCAAGTCA
>NW_025200059.1:0-6312 GCF_004010195.1 Chiloscyllium plagiosum | reverse complement strand
GCTAATTAACTGTTCCAATATAGTAACGTCTCATAAGAACACCACTTGACAAAAAGGCAGTCAGGAACAGATTGCTTCACTTGCAATCCAGCAGCAGGGACAGAGGAAAATATCAAGTAAAAACTCAGGAGGGTAATAGCCAGGAGGTATTTACTGCAGCTTCCAAACCTGATGAGACTCCAACAGCAACTGATGCTAAATCTCAAAACAAAAAATCTAAAGATGAGAAACCTTGGTCTCTGAGAGCTAGCGACAGCCATACATGCTGCTTCTCTTGTTCCAAATTTTAAAAAAATCTGAGGCCTCTCAAGCTGTTTACTTCATGGGCCTTCACTAGCCACTTCTGCCTTAAAACCTCTCTTAAAAGAAACTATGAAAATCAACCTCTTAAAACCACAGCATCATTACACAATTCAGCTCTGATTTGAAATATTCAAGGGCTGTGCTTCTACACTTTATTTCCAAGGACTCACAGTTCTTTGGCATAGCACAAGTCTTTGTCATAAATGGTCCACAGCCCAATTTGAAATAAAGAGTCATTGTTCAACATTGCAAACAGGAAATATCATTTCCAAATCCACCATCTGAAGACATTTGTGATCTTGTAGGTTCAATCAATTGCCTTTAACCCTTGAATCCAAGTCTAGCAATGTAAAACATAACCCATCTATTTCTGGGTAATTGACCAGAGAACTTTCTCTTAACTGCTTTTGAAGCACTTACATCCTTAAATATGTGTGTCAAACATGCACAATATAATTGAAACATAACCTTTACAATTTTTCCCTACAGATTGCCCTGGCATTAAAAAAATAATATAATTGTTTTCCTAATTACTTGCTGGACCTGCATATCAACTGTTGTAATTCAGGCAAACACTTAACAGAACCTTTCACTGCATTCGGAGCCTCATTTTGAAGTGCAGCTTTTTCAGCTAGTTTTCTTTTTTCAGTTCTCTAGCCTTAATCTTTTGTTCTTTCCTGATCGCTATTCCAGTTTCTGAAATCCTGTTTCTCTTTTTATTCCCTGAAGATCAAGTCTTTTCATCCCATTTTCCATTATTTTCAGTTCCAATCTTCCTTCATTCATTACCTCAAGCTACCTCATTTCTTTTTCTCCCTCAATCTATTTTAACTTAACTCAATTAGAGCTACCTCTGATGACTCATTGTTTGGAGAACCTGGTTGCTCTTTTGCATTTTCACTGAGAGGATGATTTTTATACTTTATTCCCCCTTTAGACATAATGAGACTCAGCTTTCTTTGTTTAAACATTTATTCCTGCATGGAATGGAGGTCTACTCATCAAAGTTGCATGCAAGTAAAATCTTTACTGCTAAAGCCATGGTTTTATACTATTTTAGCGATTCTAAGCTTCCATTCAAAGCACTACACGTTTACTTATCCCTATCTCTGTCCACCAGCATCCACATAGTCTACATTCCAGTTTATTACTCAGGACTATATTTTCCAATCTCACTCAAACTAGCACATATGATTATATTATCCAATCATATTATTACATGTTCACCTGTTCTATTTTTAAATACATACCTGTAAGAATCCAGAATCCAGTACTGTCCTTTCCCCATTAGAGCTCATAAATTCCAATAAGAGTCTGAGTCTGAGCGGGGTGGTGTCAAGTAACAATTATTGTGTTAAAAATCACACACTAGGTTAAAATCCAACAGGCTTACCTGTATTTGGAAGCATTAGCTTTCGGAGCATTCGCTCCTTCATCAGGTGGTTGTGGAGAATAAAGTTGTAAGACACAGAATTTATAGCAAAAGTTTACAGTGTGATGTAACTGAAATTATATATTGAAAAAGACCTGGATTATTTGTTAAGTCTCTCATCTTTTAGAATGACCGTGTTGGTTTCAGTTCGTTCATATGCAAATCGCAAAACTTTAAAAAGTTACATTCTCAAGTGAACTTTAACAGTTGGTGTCACGTTGGCCCAGATAATGTGTTGAAAGTGTGAGCTTCCCTGTGAGGCTGTCTGTGCCACAATAGTCAGACTGATTCTAACCTATAAAATGGATTTACAGAATCTTACATGGATTCATGCAGTTTTTGAGCAAAGGAAAACATAATTCTGCAAGTAAAAAATTCCCCCCTATATGTATATGTGTATGTGTGCATGAGGGTGTGTGTGGTGTGTGGAGGGAGTGGGGGGAGTGGTTGGGTTATGAGTGTCTGTGAGAGAGCGTGTGGGAGTGTGTAAAGGGACATAAGTACGTGAGAGGGTGTGTGGGAGCGTAAGTGTGAGCGTATGGGAGAGGGTCTGCATGAGTGTCTATAGGAAAGTGTGTGTAGGAGTGTTTTTGTTTGTGTGTGTGTGTGTGTGTGTGTGTGTAGGAGTGTCTGTGTGAGTCCGTTTGTCTGTGTGTGTATAGTGCAGTGGGGTCACCCGTAGTGTGACATGAACCAAAAGGTCCCAATTGAGGTTCTTGGGTTCATGTCACGCTACAGGTGACCCCATTACATGATATACACACACACACACGCACACACAGCCTTCATTACCGAGGGTCAGTGGTGCCAAGTTTTCCCTTTGTAATTGGTTGTCTGGTACAGCATTTTATACATTTCAAGCTTTCCTCAGCAATTTCCATGTAATTCCAACTAAGCTAATCATATCACTGAATGACAAATAGATAGACAGGCTTGAGATCCACCTCAGTTCTTTCTAATGTTTCTCAAACTTTCTTATCATCTTTCATCAGGCATTTCATAATGGATACTGTACTCAAGTAATATTTGCCAGCTGTACCATATTAACTGCCAATTAATTGAATACTTGCCTCTCTCTTCAGCACCTTTAAATTTCTCATTACAGGAAATACAAAACAATATTGCCTTTTGATGAGTTCCAAATAATGTTGTGTGGTTCCATCTAGTGTTAGAATTCTTTAGCCATCAAGTTGTGGCTTAAATGTGCTCATGCAAAGTACAATGCAATAACTGCTAATTTACCATCTGAAGCTGGTTTGAATCTTTTCCTCTAGTGTTTTTAGTAATATTTTGTATATAGGTGGAGCAATAACTACTTCAGAATCTATATCTATAATTATTTGAAAGTCTTAACTAAAAAATCCTCTTAATATTATAACAGATTGATTAAATAATTCAAGAGAAACATCTAATTAGCGTGAAATGTGCTTATCGATATCTAATGTGCAAGCAACTACAGCTGCACATTTTATCCCAGTCCAGTAACCTTGAGTCTACAGAGTGTATATTGTTCTACTTGTGAAGACAAAATGATGTAAAAAATTGCCCCACAGTCTCCACCTACTGTCAGTGATGTTCTGCTACATTAGCCATGGGCAGCCATCAGGCATTTGGGGATGCTCAGTCATGGGCCAGCCCTAACAGCCCTTTTTCATCTTCCAGAATGTTACTTATTTCTGCATTTTTAGTCTCTACAAAGAAAGTCCACATTTAATTCCCATACCAATTATATTACTTCAGACTTAGATAAATCGTGCAAACCAATCAGAGTTAATTCATTTATTTGTTGGATTGTTTTAGCCATTTCCAGTTCCAGGTAAGTTAATAATATGAAAAACATCATATTTAATCCCTTTTATCCTTTGCCAAATTATTATTACTCCACGCACATTCTCACTTCTGTTATGACACTGAAGTGCACTGCTGATTCAGCCACACAATTCCGCAAGTCATCTCAAAAGTTTAAATGTCCAATTGATTCCCCAAAACTGTTAAATTATTTGACTATTATTTTTATCTAGGACAAAGAGGAGAATTCATCAATAAGCATTAAAATGCAAGCACACAATCTTTAACAACTGTCATATGGATTACTGCATACTGCTATGAAAATTTAAATCATATTGCCTTTAAATCCATATGCATATACATTCTTAGAACAAGAGACATATTGTCCTGTAAATTTTTTTATTGAAATGAGAAAAAAGCAATAAAGAAAAATTATGCATCAAATGTCAAAACTTCATGGGTGGAATATTGGGACTTTCTGACAGTTGTTTCTTTTTTCAATTAATGAAATCATTTTGCTGTAGGCCACAGGATAATAGTAGATCTTCAGTTCTGATCAGTAGTGACCAGTCAGATCTCTTATTGATTTTGTAGGTTTTTTTTCTCAGAGTCTTTGAGTGTTGACATTCACAGGGAGAGAGAGTGAGATCAATGTTTCCGAACAAACCTTTCCACAACTGCAAGCATTTTATTCTTTTCTCAGGGAGGGAGAGACAGAACTTTACTGTTGGTGTCACTGAGGTCTTGTATTAACCACATTACTCCCCAATTTGCAGTAAAACAGAAACTAATAGTCCAAACATCTGTTGGGAGGCAACTTACCTAGCAAGGCCCCTTCCACTGGTTTGTCTGTCAAAGTCCATCTTACCTCTCTCTCAGCAGTTAGGTTTTTCTTAAAGCCCCGTGATCTTTGTAATCAAAAACTAAATTACAACACAATTTGTCTTTTAACCTTCAAATTCCAAAAGTCCACAGTAAGTAAACCATTCCCCAAGTAATGTCCAGAAGTTCAATTTTCCAGTTTTCTTTCTAAAGAAAACTATATGGCTCTAGCAACTTGCTGTAATGCGGTTGAATAGAGAATTTACTGAAAATGTGGTGTTGTATTTGGAAGTCAGTCAAATGCAACAATTAAGGATTCTAATGGACATGAAAAAACAATAATCTTGCTCAACAGCAATTTTGTTCTGTAATGCATAAATATTAATGCCAAGATGCAGATTACCAGTTAGATAATCTAATGAGTAAAGGGTAATGATAGTTTCACAGTGAAACTGTTATATATAAATAACATTTTTGTTACAATTTTCAGCACAAGAGAATTAGCGATGGAGAGTTTGACTTACCCTGTATAATGAAAGGTTTTTATTGTTTTAAACAACAGATCACAAACAACCCAGACTTGTTGGTGGAGCAGATAGATGCTCTGGAAGATTAGAGATTCAGAAAGGAGAGACTTGGGGGTCTGTATGCGTTTCACACTGGGATTTACTGGATGCCCGTGTTGTGTGTGCATCACTGAAATGTGGAGAAGTAATATCGGTGCTCAGAAGAGCTCACTTTGGAGAAGGCAGTGGTCCCATATGGCAGGATGTCTATGAATGCCAGGGAAATGAGACCATTCTCTGGTACTGCCCCACGACACAAACAAATCGAAAGAACTGCACGCATAGAAATGATGTCAGCATTATTTGTTCTGGTAAGTCTTTCATACTTTCTTATACCTGCTTTCAAGTGGAAGATAGTTTAAAATCTGATCATTTTTAGCCATGGATTTGCAGCATTATTTTTCTCCATCTTAATCATCAATATGGGAAACGTAGTTCATGCTTTATGTGAGATTCAGACTGTAGTTGCCTTTTCAATATTGGTGACTGGATATATAGTAGTACATTCCTTTCTTCATTTATGGAGTTTGAACAGCATGCTGTCAGAAAATTCCAATGATTCATGATCTTTTGAGTGGTTGCCTTGTTCTATACTTACCAGGCAGGGAAACATCGTATCTACTTTGACCGTGTACTGTGCCGTCACAGTTTTCAAAGTAACATAAATCACCTTTCCTTCTTTGAAAGTCTAAAGAATGCAGGGATAGTTTCCCAAAGTTTGCCTGAAATGACAATCCTGCATTCAATTCTGGTCTCCCTGCCATAGGAATAATGTTATTGAACTTGGAAGGGTTCAGAAAATATCTACAAGTATGGTGCTGGAATTGGAGGTTTGGTCTGTAGGGTGAAGCTGAATAGACTGGGATATTTTTCCTGGAGTATCAGTGAATGAGAGGTGATCTTATAGATCACCTTATAAAATCAGGAGGAACATTGCTGGGTTGAATAGCCAAGGTCTTTTTCCCAGGGTAGGGGAGTTCAAAAGAAGTGGGCATAGGTTTAAAGTATGAGAGGAAAGATTCACAAGGGACCTGAGAGGCAACTTTTCATGAAGAGGGTGTTATGTGTATCAAATGCGCTACCAGAGGAGATAGTGCAAGTAGGTACAATTACAACATTTGAAAGGCTGGATAAGTACATGAATAGGAACGGTTCAAAGTGATGTGGGCCAAAGCTGGCAAACAGGACAAAATAATTTTAGGAGATCTGGTTGGTGCGGACAAATTGGACTGAAGTTTCTGTTTCTGTGCTGTATAACTCTATGACTCTTTGACTTTATAATTTGTCTGTTCTACCCTTTTGTGCTACCTCAAGGGAGTGTGCATCCCTTCTTTGGTAAGCAGACCAAAACTGAACACAACACCATAAATATGCAGCAAAATATTTTTTCTCCTGTACTCA
>NW_025200058.1:3595-6311 GCF_004010195.1 Chiloscyllium plagiosum | reverse complement strand
GATCTGTGAAAGTATTTGTGATTACCTATAACACACCCTGTGTAATTATTCCTAAAGAGCACTGGCTTTGTAACAAGTGAAACCTGTGAAAAAAGTAAAATCATCGAAGATACCATCATGTCACCCATGGAATTATCTTTCTTTCGGAGTTTGTCACTCACTTAAGACCATCTATTGATACTTGTGACAAGAGTAATCTGAATATAATGATTTCATTTCCATGTTCATAACCTTTAAGTGCAAGTGCTGCTGGTCACACTGACTGCCAAATCACATCCCAAATTTTGGACAGATTATAATAAATGATAATTATTCTTTTTGCAGAGTTCTAAAGTGTTACAGGAGTGGTGAACAGCCATGGAAATTCTGTTCATTATATTTAACGTGATCAAAAATACTTTGCGTTATTGGTGTGATGTCATTCTCTAATTTATGTTATTGTTCCTCTTGGGCTGTGTTTGGAATAGATCTGAAAACAAGACATTGAGTACAGCATTGGATAGCGGGAAGGACACCCATCTCCTTAAATCTTTCCCTCCATTCAGTTAGTTCATGACTGGTCTGTACTTTCACTTTATTTACCAAGCTGCATTTTTAAATTTCTTCATAGAGCAGGAGAGAAAAAAACAAACAAAAGCGTCTTAAATTAATCTACAAACGCGATGGAAATGTCACTAATTTTATAGACATCCACTACTCACTGTGTAAACAGCGCCACCCCAAACCAGGCTAAATCAGCCTGTCTTGAGTTCCTAGTTCATTCATCCCTATTGTAGTATTCCCACCAGAATTTATTCTCCTGCCTTATCCACTAATTACAGAGAGCATCTTAAAGCAGCTCAGTGAGATCACGTTTATCCCAGTTCATCAAATGTGATAACCACTTGGTCTGTGGTCTGATCCCATAAATGAAGTTAAAGAGCTCAGTACCAGATGAAAATCGATGTCGTACAATGTCCAACCAACAGGTCATTCCTGAGCAGGGAATGAAGCATTGAACGCATTATGATTTATTTTCAAGTAAGGGTCACTGCATATTTTCACCACGTCAATTTGATAGAGGATCAGAATAAGGCTGTTCGGCCAATCCAGAGTTTAGATCAGAACGATGCTGGAAAATCACAGCAGGTGAGGCAGCATCCGACGAGCAGAAAAATCGACATTTCGGGCTAAAGCCATTCTCCTGCCTCCTCCCCGTACTAAACAAGAGCCGATCTATCTCTGGCTTGAGTACACACAATGGCCTGGTCTCCACAGCCCTGTGCAGCAACATGTTCCACAGACTCATTACCCTCTGGCTGAAGAAATCCCTCCCCATCTCAGTTCTAAACCGTGCCCCTTTGACCCTGAGACTGTGCCCTTGGGTCCTAGTCTCGCCTACCAGTCAAAGCATCTATTCCACATTCACTCGACCTCAGTCTCTCAGTATTTTCTATGTTTCAATCACATATCTCTCCAATATCGCCCTCCACCCCAAACCTATCCTCGAAGCAGCTACCAGGCAAGGATTCAGCACTCTGAATGCCTCTCCCAGCATGGTCAGGCAACAAACTATTTAACAAAGCTCACTGTCTATATATCTATCTTCAACAGAGAGGAAACATGCTTTTTTGACTTGCCAAAAGGTTGAATTATGAGCAATGCTAATGTAACACTCAAACTGAAATGAGATACGTGACATGTTGGGAAATGAGAAGTTGTACCATGCTGTTTACTCCGCCTGATAAATTAGTGTGTTTGATTCACATCAGAGTTCAGAATGATTTGTAGCTCTCTCAGTCTGTGTCTCTTACCCTGGAGTGCGGTGATGTTTTTACTTTGAGTGTTCTCTCCATGAGTGACCTGGCAGGTATAGACCGCACTGTTGTACCATTCACCATAAGGGACCATCAGCCGACTCGTCACCGAGAAGTTCCCGTTCGCCTCACACACGGGAGACGTGAAGAAGCCAGAATCCAAGCGTCGGCCATTTTTCAACCAACTCACGGAGATTGACTTCGGATGGAACTCGATGATTGAACAGACGACGGTTGCAAACTTGCTGCTTGCGATTTCTTCACTGGAGCGCACAGTTAGGAGAAGAGTTGGTGGGAGAATATCTGGATCTTTAGGAAACACATCACATACATTATCTGACGAATTTCATAACAAATACAATCAGTTCTCATATATCAAGGTTTCCTGTGGTTAATGGACACAGGAATCATAATTGTGCAGAGTGCTGGAGAAGCTGGGATCCACACAGAAAGACCAGCAGGACAATGTGAAAGGCTAAAGTTAGAGGACACAGCAAGGGAGTCAAGGAGGCATAGAAACTATAGTCCGGTAACATCAGAAGGGAGATAGCAACGTTGGATGGTATTCGTTTTAATGACAGAGTCTGATGAACAAGGCAGACGAATTACTGGCATAAATGAAGATATGATGCCGTTGCTATCACAGAGACATATTGAGAGCCGGGCAGGAGTGGCTATTCAATATAACAGGATTTAGTGCCTTCAAGCGAGACAGGGAAAGATGGAAAAGGATGGGGGCGGGGGTGTGCGGTACAGAATGTTGCTTCTGTCGCAATTCTGACAAGAGTATTTTAGGCTGGAAAGAGAAATAAAATCATGGATACCTCCTTGAACAAAGGCAAATGGACAGTACTTCAAAACCAAAACACAGCAAACATAACCATTGGGAGAGCACGATAGACCTTACTATTGGTCCAAAA
>NW_025200058.1:0-2948 GCF_004010195.1 Chiloscyllium plagiosum | reverse complement strand
GTGTTGTGATGTAGTTTTCAGAAATTAGGACACATGATGTGATGTTCTGTGTTGTCTTGCTGAATGAAAAGTGGTTATATTTCCAGGGCAGATGAAAAGTATACCAAGCGGTTGAGCGATGCAAAGGATGAAATAGTTGGGTTGCTGACAATAATTTAGAATTCCTGTCTGACCACAGCAGTTGTGCCAAGTGAGTGTAGATCAGCTAACGTTGCACTGTTATGCAGGACGAAGGAAGGGATAAATATTGAAAACACAGATCTGTCAAGCTAGTCTCAGTGGTATGGAAACTATTGAGAAGTGAAATTAGTCTTCATTTGGAAGTTAAATCAACAATTTTCAGCGCGGTTTTATTGAGAGGAAGTCACGTGTAACAATTTGATAGTAGTTTTCATAGAGATAACTCGATGTCCAGATGATAGCAATAACCAGAGCCAATGGGATCCGAGTTAATTTGACAGATTGGATCTAGAACTGGCTGAGTGATGGGAGCAGGGGTTAATAGTCATCGGGTGTCTGCGTGACTGGAAATCTATGTCTCCTGGTGTTCTGGAGGGATTAGTGTTGATTTCAGTGCTATTTCTCTTACATACCAATGATTGAGACTCAAATTTAGGAGGATTAACCAGTGAATTCACAGATGAAATGAAAACTGTCATGTTGGTAAGTCATGAGCATAATGGCTTTAGATTGCAGGAGGATATAAAAGGGTTGATTGTATGTGAAGAGAAAAGTTGCAAATGAAAATTATTCTGAATAAATGTAGGGTGATGTAATTCGGCAGAAGAATCTGTGAGGTATGACGTTTTGAATGGTGGAACCCTGGAAAGGCCTGAGGATCTTTGGTGCATGTACCCACCGATCCCCTATAGTACTGTGTCGTCTGGATAAAGAGGCTAAGAAAGTGGGAGGATACTTGCTTTTATTAGCCGAGACATTGACAATGAAGAGTGGTGAGATGATACTGGAACTTAATAAAACACTGGTTAGGCCATACTGAAGTGTTGTGTGCATGTTATGGAAGGAATGTGATTACACTGAAGGCAGTATTGATGAGATTTGCCAGGGTCTTGCCTGGGTTGGAGGGTTTTAATTATGAAACTAGTTTAGATAGACAGGGGTTTTCCTTGGAGCAGAGGAGAATTAGGGAGAAGATCATCATGATATCTAGAATTATTTTAGGCATAGACAGGGTAAACTGGATGAAACCTTTCCCCTTGATGGAGAAACCATTGCCTCAGGGGCACAGGGTGAAGGTAAGGCCAGGAGGTTCCAAGTGGATCTCAGGGGAAAACAAGAGCTCAGCACCTATAAGTCATGTAGAGACTGAGCCCCTCATAATAAGTATGAAGTATCCTTGCAGGGGCAAGTCACACAAGGCTGGCACATGAGACTGGAATAATTAGGTGGCTGTTATTGATAGGTGTGAATTGGGTGGATCAAAGGGCCTTTTTCCTGTGCTGTATAAGGTGAGTCTGTGAAAACAGTTATAAACAATGCCTTATTCATGTTAATCACAGATGATCTGTTTATCACAGTTCCTACAACACGTACCTGGACATGGCATTTCTTTGCTCTTGTGTGTCCCGCTGTGTTGAACCTCAGAGGAGATTTTGCTGGGGCAATCTACCGCTGACCCGGGCAGGGTTAACTGGCTGCTCAGGGTGTAGGTTCCCTTCTTGTTACTCACTGATGGGTAAGTCTTCAATCCAGTCTTGATTAGCTCCCCACCTTTCTTCCAGGTTACCTCGGTGACGTCAGGGGAATAGTCCATCGCCAAACAACCAAAGATCACAGAACCGGTGTTGTGCTCCTGACAGGAGGAGACCAGGCCATAAAGCGTGGGGGGAGACGGTGTCTCTTCAATAGAATGACCAATTGAGCATGTCAGTTTCTGTTAATTTGACCTTATCAGTTACTCAAATGTATCCTCAGCTGTAAACGTTTGCCAGTATGCTCCCGCTGAGTCTACAGCATAACTGGGGTTTATTGTTGTTTCCTACCAGTTGCTGATCAGGATCATTGGTTCCCTCTTTAGAAACATGCCCTCGACATTGACCATTACCATATAATTTAGGAAGAAGAACATCCTGATCCCACCCCAGTAACTGTTTGAAGATCTCACCAACTGACACTTTCACTGGATTGCTGTGAAGAGCAGAGACGTTTCACAAAATACAAACCAAGGAAATGCAGATTCATCGAAATTCTACAGTATGTGCAAACAGGCCATTTGGGTTAACAAGTCCACACCCACCCTCTGAAAAGTAATGCATCCAGACCCATTCCCCTACCCTGTTATGCTACAGTTAACCCTGACTAATGCACCTAACCTCCCAATCACTGAACACAACATTTGCAATTCCCCCAACTTGCACATCTTTGGAGTGTGGGAGGAAACGCACACAGACATGGGGAGAAAGTGGCAATTCCACACAGACAGTCACCCGAGGCTGGAATGGAACTCGAGTCCCTAGCACTGTGAGGCAGCAGCACTAACCACGGAACCAACGTGCTGCCCCACGAGGTGCCGTGCTGCTGGAAATACCCAACAGCTGGCAGTACCCCCGGAGAGAAGTCAGAGTGAATCATAGAACATAGAACATTACAGCGCAGTACAGGCTCTTCGACCCTAGATGTTGCGCTGCCCTGTCATACTAATCTGAAGCCCATCCCACCTACACTATTCCAAAATGTAAATGAATACAGGCCACCTAGCACAGAATCAGGGACACTACTACAAATCACAACAGACCTGAACACAATGAGCTTGACACTATGACGGAGAACACAGCCCACCTGTTTTGACAATACATAAACCATGTTAGTTATTAACACCTTCCAACAACCAGGGACTGTTCCAGAATATTTGTACAATGAAAGTAACATTTCAACATTTTTTCAAGAATACTTGGACAGCAGCTCCAAATTGTTCAAACTCTATGGGA
>NW_025200057.1:3646-6310 GCF_004010195.1 Chiloscyllium plagiosum | reverse complement strand
ACCCCACTTCTAGAAGGATAAGGATGCTTCAGATAGGATACAGAAAAGGTTTACCAGGATGTTGCCTGGTATGGCTCTGGAAAAAGGTTGGATAATCTGGGTTTGTTTTCACAGGAACGCAGGAGGTTGAGAGGCAACCCCCGATAGAAGTTCATAATGTTGTGAGTGACATAGATACAGTGGAAATTAAAAGGCTTTTCCCCTAGGGTGAAGGGTTCAATTACTAGGGGACACAAATTCAAGGTGGTGGTGGTGGTGGGGGGGAGGGATGTCTAAAAGAGATGTGTGCCCGGATTGCATTGCCAGAAGAAGTGGTGGAAGCAGACACGGTTAGCACTGCTGCCTCACTGCGCCAGAGATCTGGGTTCTATTCCCGCCTCAGGCGACTGTCTGTGTGGAGTTTGCACATTCCCCCCGTGTCTGCGTGGGTTTCCTCCGGGTGCTCCGGTTTCCTCCCACAGTCCAAAAATGTGCAGGTTAGGTGAATTGGCCATGCTAAATTGCCCATAGTGTTAGATGAAGGGGTAAGTGTAGGTGAATGGGTCTGAGTGGTTTGCGCTTCGGCGGGTGTGGACCTGTTGGGCCGAAGGGCCTGTTTCCACATTGTAAGTAATCTAATCTAATCTAATCAGACACAATAGCAGCACTCAAGAAGTACCTGGATGAATGCATGAATACAAAGGTAACAGAGGGATACGGATCCTGCAAGTGAAGGTAATTTTAATATGGAAGGGCAAAATGTCTTGGCACAGGCTTGGAGGACCAATAGACCTGTTCCTGTGCTGTACTGTACTGTTCTTTGAAGGCTGAATGGCCTACTCCTGCATCTGTTTTCTATATTTCCATAAAGTCGCAAGTGGGAATGTTCACCCATGATTGCACAATGTTCAGCATCATTTACAACTCTCCAGCTACTGAAGCAGTCCATATTGTCCAAATATGCTTTATGACATAGAAATGGACAGCCAAAACAAATCAGCCTTTCTACCTCTGTATTCGCAACACAGGAAAATTCAAATCAAAAGCCTCCAGTAGTTAATCCAACAGTTCCTAAGCAGACATATTTGAAGTTAGACAGGTCTATTCCTGATGAAGGGCTTTTGCCCGAATCATCAATTCTCTTGATCCTCGGATGCTGCCTGACCTGCTGTGCTTTTCCAGCACCACACTCTTGTCTAATCTCCAGCATCTGCAGTCCTAACTTTCGCCTAGGTCCATTCAGCAGTTTAATGGCAGGGAAAAAGCTGCTCTTAAAACTGTTGGTGTGTGTGTTCAAGCTTCCGTATCTTCTGCCTGACTGAAGAGGTTCGAATAGTGCTTTATCAGGGTGGGAAGGGTCTCTCTGATGACGTTGGCAGCTTTTCTGTGGCAATGAGAAGCGTAAATGGAATTCTTAGATAGGAGGTTGGCCTCCGTGATGGTCTGGGCTGTGCACACAACTTTCTGCATAGGTTCTTACAGTCATGAGCAGAGCAGTTGCCGTACCCGGACAGAGTGCTTTCTATGGTGCATCTGTAGAAGTTAGTGAGGTTTCTTCTGGGTATGCCTGAGGAAGACAAAGTGTTGTTGTCACTTCTTGACTGTTACATCTACATGGGAGGTCCAGGACAGATTTTTGGTTATCGTTATTTCTAGGAACTTGGCACTCTTGACCCTCTCACCTCAGCTCCATTGATATAGATATGAGTGTGTCCTCCTCCTTTCTTTCTGAAATCAGTTCAGTTCCTGGAGGCAGTCGGTGAAGTCACTAGGTCACCAGGGAGCAGTGGAGCTTGTTGGGATACGTGAGTATACAGTATAAATTACTTTTAGCTCGGGCATTCATCAGTTCCTGGAGGCAGTCGGAGAGGTCACGAGGTTACATATTTGGGTGATTGCTTTACCCGAAACACTGCTCAGTTGGTAAAGTGACAAGTGTTTTCTTTCCTGTTTCATTTTTCAGCAGTCTATTTGGGAATTTAGAATTATGGGAATGGAGATTAGGGCAGTTGAATATTCCTCCTGCAATATTTGGGAGGTAAGGGTCACCTCTCGTGTCTCTGCCGACTTCAGTTGTGGGAAGTCCACTCAACTCCAGCTCCTCGGGAACCGTGTTAGGGAAATGAAGCTGGACGAACTTTGGATCATTCGGGAGGCAGAGGGGTTTATTGAGAGGAGTTATACGAGGTAGTTACTGTTGGGAGTTTTCTGTAGGCCTCCGAATTGTTCCAAGGATGCAGAGGAAAGGAGAGCAAAGATGAGTTATAAGTTGGGGCTTGAGAGTTATAAGTTAGACAGAAAAGATCTAAAGAGAGGGCTAAGAAGAGCCTGGAGGGGACATGACAAGTTGTTGGCAGATAGGGTCAAGGAAAACCCTAAGGCCTTCTATAGGTATGTCAGGAATAAAAGAATGACTAGAGTAAGATTAGGGCCAATCAAAGAAGTTGTGTGTGGAATCTGAGGACATAGGAGAAGCGATTAATGAATACTTTTCATCAGTATTCACATTGGAAAAGGGCAATGTTAGTGAGAATACAGAGATACAGGCTACAAGATTAGATGGGATTGCGGTTGACAAACATTGTATGTTTTTTTCTTTCAGTCTGATGCTATTCTTAATTTCCCCAGTGAACCGTGAGAGTTGTACATTAGCCAGGAAAAGATCTAAAGAGAGGGCTAAGAAGA
>NW_025200057.1:0-2517 GCF_004010195.1 Chiloscyllium plagiosum | reverse complement strand
ACATTGGTTAGGCCACTGTTGGAATATTGCATGCAATGCTGGTCTCCTTCCTATCGGAAAGATGTTGTGAAACTTGAAAGGGTTCAGAAAAGATTTACAAGGATGTTGCCAGGGTTGGAGGATTTGAGCTATAGGGAGAGGTTAAATAGGCTAGGGCTGTTTTCCCTGGAGCATCAGAGGCTGAGGGATGACCTTATAGAAGTTTATAAAATCATGAGGAGCATGGATAGGGTGGGGTAGTCCAGAACTAGAGGGTATAGGTTCAAAAGGTAGAGAGGAAAAATTTAAAAGGGACCTAAGGGCAACGTTTTCACACAGAGGGTGGTATGTGTATGGAATGAGCTGCCAGAGGAAGTGGTGGAGGCTGGTACAATTGCAACATTTAAAACACATCTGGATGGGTATATGAATAGGAAAGGTTTGGAGGGATATGGGCCAAGTGCCAACAAGTGGGACTAGATTGGGTTGGGATATCTGGTCGGCATGGATGGGTTGGACCAAAGGGTCTGTTACTGTGCTGTACATCTCTATGACTCTATGTTTATGGCAACAGTGGATACATACAGGCTTCCAGAATATCCTGGGCTTGCCTTTATTCAGCCTGTCCCAGCATCGTAACATTGTCCAAGTTGGATTGGTGTCCTTCATTGTTCTTGTGTATTGACATCAGGGAGAACTGGTCATGTTGTTTTGTTGCAAGCTGATGTTCATGTATTCTGGTGGTGAGTTTCCTGTCCGTTTGTCCGATGTAATGTGTCTCACAGTTGCTGTATGGTATGTTATTTATCACGTTCACTCTGCATGTTGTAGGTACAGGATCTTTTAGCTTGGATTGTGGCTGGTGAAATGTGGCTGGGGGTTTGTGTGATGTCATTATTCCCAGAGGGTGTAGGCACCTTGTAGTCAGTTCTGAGATGTTTCTAGTATAGGGTAGAGTGTTCTGTGTGTTGGGGTGCACAGTGTCTTTTTGGTGTTGTTCAAATGCCAGGCATTGGTGGATGAAGCAGTTAGAGTACCTATTATTAGCAAATATGTTGTGTAGGAGTTCCTCTTCTTTATTGCAGAGCTCTGGGCTGTTACAGTGAGTTACATAGTTTTATCAGACACAGCTCTGTTTGTGGACATTGGGCTGGTTATGGTTGTCAGTAAGAATCTGGTCTGTGTGTGTAGTCTTTCTGTACACTCTGGTAGGGAATTCACCATCAGTCTACCAGTACATCTAACAACAGGAATTGGTTGTCATCTTCTTCTGCTCTGTGAACTTGATCCTGGTGAATATCCTATTAATAAGGCAATGTGTGCTTTCGAACTGGGACTGTTTAATGATAATGTATTGTCCATGTATCTGATCCACGGTTTGGGCTGGGCTTGGGGTAGGCTATGCTTTCTTGTCTTTGCATTTCTGCTTCAGCAATGAACCCAGAAATGGGTGAGCCCATGGATGTCCCATTGATTTGTTTGTATACCTGGTCATTAATAACAAAATGCATGGTCAGGCATAGGTCCAGTAATATCAGCATATTATCTTTGTTGATAGTTTCATGGCCGGTCTGTGTTGTCGGTTTGTCTAGAAGTGTGGCCTGTATTTCCTTTGCTGATGTTATGTTAATAGAGGTGAACAGTGCTGTAATGTTGAATTAGACCGTCATTTCATCCTCGTCAATCTCTGATGTTGTTGAGTAATTCCTGTGCTGAGTGACTGGCGTGTCTTGAGCCTGTGCTAAGGTTTATCAGTCAGTGGTGAGTGATGGTGCTGCTCCAAGGTTATGCCGTCCTTGGCTTTTTTTTAGAGAGGTCGTAAAAGCAGTGATTCCGAAAAATCTAGGTTTGAAGGGTTTTCGGGCCAGTTTGACTATAGCTAACAGATATTGCCTCAGACAAATGGCTTTCAAGTTTTAAACAAAGTCACTTGTACAATGAGAGGGGAGAGGCTAGTTCTCCCAGCTTAGCTTGGGAATATTGGGGCAGGTGATACGGTGCCACTGGCATTCTGCTTGAATTGAGCATAGAAAGCATTGAGCACATCAGGGATTTTTTTTGTCTGTCCACTATTTTGGTTTGCTTTATTTTGTATTTTTTTTTTTTGCGCAGACCTTGCCATAGGTGGCGGGTGTTTGTATGGTTATTTTGGGCCTCTAGCTTGGTCCGGTACTGCCCTTTTACATCTCTAATGGCTTTGTGGAGGTCATATCTGGATGTTCTGTAGAGCTCTGGGTTGTCTGATTTTAATGCCACACGCCTGGACTTCAGTAGGCAGTGGATTTCTCGGTTCATTCAAGGTTTCTGGTTGGGGAACACACAGATTGACTTCTTTGGCATGCAGTCCTCTCCACATTTGCTCATGAAGTCCATGATGGTGGTGGTGTACTTATCTAGGTTGTCCACTGACTTCTTGAATATGGTCCAGTCCACCGATTCCAAGCAGTCCCAGAGTTCTTCCGCTGCTTAAGACAAGCACTATACTATTTTCTATGAAGGATCTTCCCATTTCAACTCTTGCTTATAAGCTGGGAGGAG
>NW_025200056.1:0-6310 GCF_004010195.1 Chiloscyllium plagiosum | reverse complement strand
CAAGCAGCACCTCAGAAGATGAAGTTGTGTGGAAGGATGGCCACCAACAGATAAAGAGATACAGCACCACGAGAGAGAAGGAGAGGATTGCACTCCAAATCCAGAAACATCAGATGTCCCGAGGGGCGCAATGAAGCCCAACCAGCAGCATCGTGATCCTGGTTGTTCCATCTGCACCACCGGTCCGGGAAGCTGGGATGCTCTGAATCCAGAGCAGAGCATGGCTGTCCCTCTGTCTGACACAGAGTCGGAATATACCCGGCTTCATTCTTGTCCAGGTGACACTGGCACAGAGCAGCCGCCCCAGGAGACAGCTACCTCAGTGCAGAGAGTTTCAGAACTTTCATCTCCACACCACCTGGATACAGAGAATCCTCCAGGGACCAGAGCCTCAACCCGGGAGGCAGCTACATCAGTGTGGAGAGTGTCCGAACCTTCACCCACACTTCACGGGAATACAGTTTGGCCCCCGGTGGCCAGAGCCCACCCCACTCCCTCCGGGAGACAGCTAAATCAGTGTGGACTGTTTAGGAACGTTCAGCCCCACACCACGACGACGCAGGAGTCCACTGGTGACCAGAACACCACCCCGAGAGACAGCTACCTCAGTGCAGACAAACTCCAACCTTTGCCCACACACCAAGGGAATACAGGGAGCTCCCCGGTGACCAGAGCACCACCCCAGGAGACAACTGACTCAGTCTGGCGACTCTCTAAACGTTCGCCCACACCGCACTGGGATGCAGCAAGTCCCCTGGTGACCAGACCGTGGGTGAACAGAGTTTGGGTCTCTTGCTAATTCTATATACTCCCAAAATGGGGTTTGAAATTGCCTTTTCACCTGGCCAACTTGAAGGCGGACCTCCTGTTTCTGCAGGAGTGTAGGATTCACCACTCCACCAGCTCCAAGAAAGTGTTGAGCTTAATGGTCCGCAGTCCTTCGATCTGATCGGGGGAACACAATACCGTTCCTTTGGCCCGTGCATTCTGCTGTGAGATGGCAACTTCACCATCTCCGAGGTTAAGGAGGCGGTGGTAATGGGGCTTCTCCTTGTAGCAAAGGCTTCCTACAGGAACACTCCCGTGAGACTAATTCATGTATACGCCCCAATGGTAAAGCGTGCACAGCTGGATGTCCTGCAGCAGCTCCCACTGCTGCTCGCGATGTTCTGGGCAGAGACTTCAACTGCAACATTGATGCAGTTGGACGATGCTGACAATGAACCAGATACTACGTCCAGATTCCTGATGCAAACGGTTAAAGCTGCATGATAACTTCCGCCCCCTACTGCAGATGGATCGCAGCCTGGATACACCTGGACTTGGCCAAGGTGCTATCTGCTCAAGGATAGATTTCCTGTTTGTATCCGGCATATTCTCGCTCAGGGTCAAGACTGGAGTGGTGCTGAAAAACACAGCAGGTCAGTCAGCATCCGAGCAGCAGGAAAGTCGACGTTTCGGCAGGAGGCCTTCATCAGAACTCCTGACCTGCTGTGCTTTTCCAGCACCACTCTAATCGAGTCTCAGATCTCCAGCATCTGCAGTCCTCACTTTCACCTAGTTGATTCTAACGTTACTGCGAATCCTCTTGCAAGGATGCTAAACTTGAAGACGTTCTACCCCTCTCTCCACAAAGATCTCAGTGAGTGTCTCTCAACTGCAACATTGATGCAGTTGGACGATGCTGACAATGAACCAGATACTACGTCCAGATTCCTGATGCAAACGGTTCGCCCTACATGATAACTTCCGCCCCCTACTGCAGATGGATCGCAGCCTGGATACACCTGGACTTGGCCAAGGTGCTATCTGCTCAAGGATAGATTTCCTGTTTGTATCCGGCACTTTCTCGCTCAGGGTCAAGATTAGAGTGGTGCTGAAAAACACAGCAGGTCAGTCAGCAACCGAGCAGCAGGAAAGTCGACGTTTCGGGCAGGAGGCCTTCATCAGGACTCCTGACCTGCTGTGCTTTTCCAGCACCACTCTAATCTAGTCTCAGATCTCCAGCATCTGCAGTCCTCACTTTCACCTAGTTGATTCTAACCTTACTGCGAATCCTCTTGCAAGGATGGTAAACTTGAAGACGTTCTCCCCCTCTCTCCACAAAGATCTCAGTGAGTGTCTCTCTCACTGTAAACTAACATCCTCTGCCCTGAAGCAATTCCTGATGAAGGGCTCTTGCCGAATCGTCGAGTTTCCTGCTCCTTCGATGCTGCCTGACCTGCTGTGCTTTTCCAGCACCACTCTGATCTTGAGTCTAATCTCCAGCATCTGCAGTCCGCACTTTTCCCTGTGTTCTCGCTCAGATCCCTCCACTTCAAGCTGACGTTCTTCTCTGACCACTGCCAACTACTGGCTATCACGGGAACGCAGAATCTGAACGTAAAACTGCTAAAACCGGAAACCATTGAGAAAAATGGATTTCACAGGTTGGAGAACTGTGAAGCCAGTCTTTGAGGTTATATTAGACGAGTGGGAAACGGTCAAGGGGGACAATAAGAGGTTCTTTATCCACAAAGATGTTGAAAAGTTGGGAGAACCGGGGGAAACTGTGCAAACTCCAGAAAAGTGTGCAGACGGTGCTCCTGTGACAGACGATGGGAATCGATGTCACAGACGATCTCCAGAAGGTGAAGAGCCTGTCAGCCTCACTCTTACCTCAAAAGTCTCCAAGATAATCTCCCAGTGCAGAGCAGGATGAGACGTGGTCACCTTTCTTCATCCAGAAAGTACAGAGGTAGAGCTCTGTGATCCGTAGCCTGAAAGAAGAAGATGGTTTAGTAAACCCAGTCTGACATCCTGAGGATCAGCAAATGCTTTTATGCCAGACTACATGGCATGCAGCCCACAGACCACACAGCCAACCCAGTCATTCCTGTACTCAATCATGGAGTTCTTCGCCAACAACCCACAGGAGAGGCTTAACCAACTCTGCGTGAGCTGACCATGGCCCTTGAGTCCTTAGAAATGAGTAAAATTCCCTGAAGCGATGGCTTATCGGCCGAATTGCATTCACCTCTGTGGGACTTATTGACCAGGACCTTCTGAGAGTGTACAATAGTCTGCTTCGAACAGGTCGCCTGTGTGATCCCATCAACAAAGGTATCACCCACCTCATCTACAATCAGAAGGGGGAGAGGGACGACTGATGAAAAGTGTTTCACTGCTAAATACAGTTTCCAGAATCCTGTCTAAGGTCAACTGTAGCAGGCAGGATGACCTGTGAGAACCTCGTGCTCCTCAGGGATAGGATCGTCTATGTGCAGGGTGGGGGTATGGACGCCTGTCTCATCAACCTGGACGAAGAGAAGGCTTTTTATAAGCTATTGCACACCTCCATGTGGGAAGTGCTCTCCAAACTGGGCTTTGCGGATGCAACCTGTGAATATATCTGACTGCTCAATATCAACATCATTAGCGCAGTCGCAAGAAATGGATGGGAATCACAAAGCTTCCTGATCAGATTTAAAGTCAGGCAGTGCTGCTCACTCTCTCCTTTCCTGTTTTATTGTTGCACGAGACGGCAGTGAATAATTGTTGTCCTTTTCTAAATCTTTACCTAATGCCTATGCACTGACTACATTTTTAGTGAGATTGCTCAATCCATCATTGCCCATTTATGCATCAATTCTTTGTTGTTCTTTTTATTTAGATTCAGGACCTGGGTTTCAGAATCAATTTCTTCATTTTCCATCTTAAAAATAACGAGGATTCAGAGATTACTGATCCCAATACAATAATACTATCTTATGGCGCTCATAACTTTTAAAGAAAGAATGAAAAATTGCTCCCTGCTTGTATCTGTGCTCTTGTATTGACTCAGTGATGCAAGATGTGACAAACTGGAATCCCTACATTGTGGAAACAGGCCCTTCAGCTCATCACATCCATACCAACCCTCCAAGGGCATCACACCCAAATCCATTCCCCGAGCTAATGCAAAAAACCTGGTGCCCCTGAACACATTGGGCAACTTAGCATGGCCAATTCAACTGACCTGCACACCTTTGGATTGTAGAAAGAAACCGGAGGCAACCCGCAGAGACACAGGGAGAGTGTGCAATTGCCTGAGGCTGGAATTGCAACCTGGTTCCCGGGTGCTGTGCGGCAGCAGAGCAAACCACAGAACTACCAGGCCACCCTGGAATTAGTCGTTTCAATGTGCCATGTGGCTTTAAGGTCTTGACTGATTATAAGCAGTTCATGATTTTGACATGTTCTTCCAATCTGTTTCAGATAAAATGCCTCATGCATCATCACAACTAAAAAATAATAATGGTGAGCTTTCAACAGTGTCTGTATCACTTAATTCATAAGTTGTTGAGGATCTCCCGAAAATTAAAAACAAACGCTCCAGCAGGAATCCTGTTCCCAAATCTGTGAAACATGTGAGGGAATTGTTTGATGCGGATGACCAGGATTCTTTAGCAGCACATCTTTCCAGATCCAGACACATCAGCAATAATTGAGAAGTCCACAAGCCCTTCTTCCTGGAACCAACATTTCTCACCATACGTTCATCACCCTAAATGAGCACACGGAGGAACTGGGGATCAGCTTTTCAATCTCTTCACCAATTAGCAGACTTTTACTTCCAAAAATTCATTCCTGTTTCTATTTGTCATCATAATGAGGTCAGCCAGCAGGATCACATGGGATATGTGTTCCCTGACTGGTGCTGTTACTTGGGTCCAGTCAGGGAGACCGAGCTGATGTCATAGGGTGGATGTCAGGGATATTGAGATGCTGAATCCCTGACTCAGTGAAAGCCGATTGCGAAAGGTGATGCATTTCGAGATGAAAGGTGATTGATGATAGGATGCTGGACTTCGAAGGGTTACGACGTTGCCAAACAATTCTGGCGACAATGCCGACCAGAACCTCTCGGTCTTCACATTCCACACTATCCAGCTCGTGTCCCTTTCTCACCCCAAGCCGACTCCACACTCAAGATGTGCTGAATTTGGTCTGTGACGTCCTTCACCGTGGACTCTGTTGAGGCAATATTTCATCCTGGACTCTGTCAAGTCAGGACAGAGGATTCTGAGTCAGTCAGCTATTTTGGGGTTTGTCCACTGCTGCCATTTGATGTTAGCACAGGATCGATCCTGACTTTATAAAAAGGGAAAAACAAAAAACAACACCTGGGGAATTGAGAGTCCATGTCGATTTGAGTGCAGCATTGGTTGACCAGAATGACAGCTCGTCAGCAAGGGTTTGATGACGAGGAAGTGAAATGGCACAAACCCAGTGTTGTGCTCCTCAAATTTAGAAAGATCTGAGAGGAATAAGCATTTAAAGAGAATATTGGAATTTACTCGCACTGAATGGACAGAGAGGTTTCTTGTTTGCTCTTGATTTAGAACTAAGTTAACAATCTATACATTTATCAATGGTCTGAAAGCTTTCCAAGACTGAAATGAAGGAACAATACATTTCTCCACATTATATTGCACGGCCTATTTTGTGCTCGTTCACTCACTGAACCATTACTTCCCCTTATCAGCGATCCTTTGTCCTCCTTGTATTTTAATGACACACCGAATATTATGTCAGCCAATGTAACACATGATTGCATCGTCTCAGTCATTGATAGAGAATTTCAATGACTGTGTCTCAAGTAGCAGTCCCTGTGGGACTCACTAACACCTACCTGACTAGCTGATAATGATATATTTATACCTGCTCTCTGTTTTCTCTCCGTTATCTTTTCACACCAAGTCCCATTTCCCCATCACTCCAGGCCTCATAGACAGTACGAACCCCCGAACAAACATTTCTGGAATTTGACATTTCTGCACCCGTGTATGTGCAAATCTCTCCCTGACCTCACCTCTCCATCTCCCTTCAAACAGTACCATCGCATCTTCAGTCAGATGCTTTAGGTTTCTTCACTACACATGTGCAGTACAGTGCAGGTTACAATCATGCCTATCTGCTGCTGCATAGATCGTGTGTGTGTCAGAGTCAGATCGCAGACATCTCCAGGATAATCTCGTCATGGTGGGATGATCTGTATTGATTTGAGTTTATGTAACCTTTGAGGGCAATTTTCAGTGAATATTTTACTTGTTTCAAGTATTGCCTTCATTGAAGAAGTTATGTTCGATTGAGAAGTTGTAATCATGCAAGGTGAGGAATTCCATTGCGATGTCGGATTTGTTAAAACCTGCAATGTGTTGTCTCCATTAACCAACTATCATCCCTTCACAGAATAGCCGCTGATAACCAGGGAAGCCACATTCCAGTGTTGATGAGAAAGTTCTCAGAGAGATATTCAACAGCCGGAATTTAATTTCCAAATGGTCCA
>NW_025200055.1:4610-6310 GCF_004010195.1 Chiloscyllium plagiosum | reverse complement strand
GATCAGAATCGGCAAACAATACACTGGAACATTTCTGTAATCGGATCTGTAATTGCATTGTTCCAGCAATGAATCAAAATCTAAGAACAACAGACCGGATTGTTGCAACAATGGACAGGAGCATATACATTGGACTTTACTACCTTTCTCGGCCTTGGATATCACTAGCATCGCGGATCCAGGATATCCTTTGGATTATTCAAGCCGGTTACTATCCCCTCCTCGCTTTTGTTGGTGTTCCTGGTAAGTCAATCTATCCATTTATTAAACCGGGTTGAACCTATTTGCTGCCCACGAGATGGACATTTTGGAAAAATTCGAATCAGTGTTTTCAGTTCCAATTCATTCCTTACAAATAATACCTAGCCAATAACTAATTACAATTAACTCACTGATGTCTGAAAAGTAACCAGAATGTTCTCAAACTCCATGATCCCATTTGTCTTCAAAGGTTTACGTGACCATATTTTTCCAAAGTTGAAAACATGTATGTTCACTTTCAAATAGAAAGTTTTAAGTAAAGTTGAAGTCCAGGCTCAGCTGACGAATGAAAGGCTGGGATATACGCTGTTACAAAATAGATACATGTAACAAATGGCCGAGAAGTTGACACCAGAGTTTTGGTTGCGGTTTTGACAACAATTGGTACTTTACAAATTAGTTTGAGTCTTCCCCAGGATACGAAAATGCATTCGAAATTTGAATCTAGTATTTTGATAACATCAAACCAATGTGATGGAATAATTCTGGGGATTATAAATTGGGGCATTTTGAACATTGTTAAGACAGAAATCGCCCCCGAACAGTAATTGCTCGAGAGGCGGACAGCCCATTTAAAATCTTGCTCTTAAAGGCATTCGAAGCGACTCTGTATAAAAGGCTAACGTTGACAGTAAAACATGCACACAGTAAAAAGAAAGACGGCAAACCATGGAGATCAGCAGATGGAATACTGAAGACAGCAGAGAAGTCAGGCATTGTGTGGACCTGAAATTAATTTAATGCGATGATTAATAGATGTGTTATTGGAAAAGCACGTAAATAAGATTGTATTCAGTTCGGGGAAAAAAATGTTCAAAATGTTAATAGTCACTTTTAGTGTTCTGTTAGGAAAGCAAATTGCTATTTGAAATCAAATAGGGGAAATGAGGACTTATCTGTCACTCACCCACTTTTTAACAGATTATGAGGCAAGTTGAGCTGTTACATAGAACATAGAACATAGAAGAATACAGCGCAGTACAGGCCCTTCGGCCCTCGATGTTGCGCCGATCCAAGCCCACCTAACCTACACGAGCCCACTATCCTCCATATGCCTATCCAATGCCCGCTTAAATGCCCATAATGAGGGAGAGTCCACCACTGCTACTGGCAGGGCATTCCATGAACTCACGACACGCTGAGTAAAGAACCTACCCCTAACATCTGCCCTATACCTACCACCCCTTAATTTAAAGCTATGCCCCCTCATAATAGCTGACTCCATACGAGGAAAAAGATTCTCACTGTCGACCCTATCTAAACCCCTAATCATCTTATACACCTCTATCAAGTCACCCCTAAACCTTCTTTTCCCCAATGAAAACAACCGCAAGTGCCTCAGCCTTTCCTCATACAATCTTTCTACCATACCAGGCAACATCCTAGTAAACCTCCTCTGCACCCGTTCCAGTGCCACCACATCCTTCCTATAGTATGGC
>NW_025200055.1:0-1943 GCF_004010195.1 Chiloscyllium plagiosum | reverse complement strand
AAAGAAGTGACCACGTTAGTCTTTTCTTAACTTTGAAATAATTAAAAGCAGCAATTTTATTATTGGTTGCGAGCCTTAAAAATCTAAAATACATTTGTGGTTCTTAGAGAGATTATTCTGCTGGAGGAGTTTAAAAGCTCATTTCCAGAGACAATAACCACTTATGTGGATGAAAAGAAAGTTCAAAAAGTGACATCAGCGGCAGACATGGCAAATGAATGTGCATCGTTGTGCAAGTTGTAGTTTACCTTCCAACTGTAATTTAATCCTGTGAGGGAGAGAAATTGGGAGAAGTGGTGATTCTTCACTACAAATTAAATACTCGAACACGCTAAGAACATCTTGCCACTGGCGAATAAAGAAGCTCAAGAGAGTGAAATGGAGGTGAGAGGCTTCAGCTGTTTGCAATGTAATGTGGGACAACAAAGTCACAGTGCTCATCATTGAAAAGAAACACTGTGGAAAAATATGGATTAAAAGTGGCTAAGCAAATGGGATTACTGAAAGCAGTAAAGTAAACTTCAAGAAACGTCGAGGAGCTGCAGGAGAGTGGACAGCATGCGGACGAGCTGGGCATTGAGTTAGTGCCAGATCTCTATAAAGAGTTATACTCTGTGGGTAAAGTTCACTCAGTAAGAACAGAGGAAACGGGATGTAGTTAGGTTCCTATAGTAAGAGAGAAATATATTTTGCATTCTATCTGGCATTTTGGGTTAACAAATGATAATTTGTGGAAGAGATGCACAGAAACTTAGCTTTCCCCTGTGAAAGATCAGGTTGGAGAGGAAAAATCAACAGTGGGGAATTAACAATATGAATGAATGACAGTGTTAGTTAATGGAATGGTGTTTGCTCTTGGAACCGACTTGGCAGCAGACAAAATGTGAGTGTCTCCCCTTGTAGTGGAAATCTCAATGGAAGATCAAGAAAGTGAGAAGTTAAGTAAAAAATACTCTGGAGTTTTTTCCAAACAGTGTAGTACAAGCTCCCGCTGTCAAAAGTTACAGCATGAATGAAATATTAAAAAGAAGGACGAAGGGGTTGAGGTTCGGCAAGTTGAGACCCTGTTTGACGTAATGGTGCACAGAAAAACAAAACTGAACAGGTAGAGGGACAGGCAGAGGCGTTAAGTCCTGAAAGGGTAATGGGCCTACAACAGGACGATGAGACAGTAGAAGATATATGTATCTCTCACTCACTCTCTCTCGCTCTACCCTCTCTCTCTCTCTGTCTCTCTCTCTCTCTATCTATCTCTGACTCTCTCTCTCTCCCTATATATATATATATATATATATATATGAAAATATATTTAACATATATACAAATTTCCGAGGGTCATTATCTAAAGGGTAGAATGATAACGGGGTCACAGCAGGTTAGCGCTGACGAGAGATGAGAGGAAATTCACCAGATTGTATTGCTGGTAACACACAGAGGGGTAACACATCATTAACTCGTGGGATGTCATCTCGGTGTGTGGAACTCTGAGGCAAATGTAAAAAAGCATTTCTGTTGGCCTGGGCTGCATAAGGATGTGGTTAAATGTTGCCATCAATGTCATACATGCCGAATGGTAGTTATGTCATAGGCAGTAATAAAACAAGTACCTTTGTTATTGGTTCCTACATTCAATGAGACGTTCACGCTTGTCATGATTGTATGTGCAGATCGCCTTCCGAAAATTAAAAATTGGAACCCGCATTTACTAATCATCGTGGATGTGTCTGCCAGATTTCTGGAGGAAATTAGATTACGGCGTGTACAGGTGCAAAGAGTGGTGGAGGACTTGGTAGCTTTATTCAATCCGGTATGAGTACCCCACGGAAATGCAGTCAAACCAAGGACCTAATTTTGCTTCTGGCGTATTAAAAAAAAAGCTGTGCACAGCTTTGGCATACAGCCCTTTATGTCAAGTGCTCACCATCGTGAAACCCAGGGAGCCT
>NW_025200054.1:0-6305 GCF_004010195.1 Chiloscyllium plagiosum | reverse complement strand
GATGACAGTGAGTTGAATCATTGAGTCAACACCTCTAGCCAGGATGGTACAGATACTATTTCCTTGTTTTTTACACTGATGTGCAGAGCTGATCCATTGACAGAATGGGAATAATTGTGGAACCCACTCCACCAGTTAGTTGTTTCATGGTCTATCACGATTTTTAGCCGGATGTGGCAGACTGCAGAGGTTTCATCTGGGTGTATTGTCCTTGTGACAATTTCTCTCTCTCGATCATATGATTTGGTTTCATTTGATTTGATAGGATTCATTGTCGCATGTATCTGAGTAGAGTGAAACTCTTCGTTTATACACAGTTCTGGCAGATCATAGTGACAGTTGAAGCTGCCTTTTTTAGAGACATGGAGTGGCCGAAATTTAGCTGTCTGTTTTTGAAGAGCCACAAAGTAGCCAGAAATTAAATTAGATTGCTTCAGGATTAGTGAAAAAAGTACCTTTGAGAAGGAAATAATTCCAAGGCCAAAGAAAGGATAATCTGATTCGCAAGATTCTGAAACATGCCAACATAGTGATAAAGAAAACTTTCTTGTTTTGAAAAATTGATGATTTGTAACAGAACACTGATGAAATAATGAAATTATAGCACAAAAACTTTGAAGAATCACTACAAAAGGTAACTTATTCTGATCTCAGTAAGGATTTTTTTCATCCACAAAAACAGCAACTCAAGTTATCTTTCAGAAGCGAGCTGCGCCATTGAAACTATTTACAATAATAATAAGTTCTAGTTAAATATTTCGTAAATAATCATGGACACAGATTTCAACGTAATTATAAACCTTAAAGAAATGCCTGGCATGGCTTGTCTAATTCGCTAAGTAAAAGGTTAACAGTGGAAATAATAATAATATTACGAATTTTGTCTCAAAATCAACTTTTTAATGTAAAATGTGATAACGGAATTTGATAAGTGGTAGCCTGCCCAATGGAGAATAGAATTCATGCAATCCTTCAAAACAAACAATGAGCGGTATGACTAAAAAGAGCTCAACGACTATCTTTGGAATGCATTATAGAAAGATCCCAAGGACTAGAGATAACAAAAATCGTTTAACATCCGAGACAAATAAGAACCTCGAGCTGTCCATGCGAGTGTCCACCATTGATCAGTTGTGTTACAAGATTGGTTCTGCAGAAGGGGAGTGGAGGGGACACTGACAAGGCTGTGTACGATCATTGCAACACAGAACGTATAAAAATACTGTCTTTTTACTGTAAAATGAAGTGGGTCATTGATTTGCCTTCTGATCTGAGCTAAAGATTAAGGAAAGGATTGTCTTCTCATGTCAAAGCCAGTTTCGAGGAAGATCCTTTGGTATTCTCCAGCATTAACCAGGTTTTGCTTGAATTAAGGTCCATTCCGTGCCTGTGCCCTGTCTGCCTCCAGAGTCTTTGACCCTAGCTGGGGAATCTCGCTCCTACAATAAGCAAGGGCATACAGATCATAGAGTAAAGGAAAAACTTAGACTGAGGCATACAGGCGACACCAGAAAGGGCATGCAATAGGCAACATCAATGTGAGCAAGAGCAGCATTATTTGAAGTTCGAGAGTCCATTCCTTAGTTTAATAATGGCTGGGAAGATGCTGTTCATGAGCTGCTGGTTTGTGTGTTCAAGCTTCTGTATTGTCTGCATGATGGAAGAGATTGTAGGAGATCCAGGGTGCGAAGTGTCTTTGATCATGTTGTCAGCCTTTCCGCGGCAGTGAGCTGTGTAAATATAGGCAATGGATAGGACATTGGTTTCCGTGATGACATGGGCTGTGCACACAACCTTCAGTCATTTCTCTTACTGTCCTGGGCAGGGCTGTGGCCACACCAGGCAATGATGCACCCAGATAGTTTACTCTCAGTGGTGCATTTGTAGACATTGGTTAGGATCCTTGTGGACATGTCAAATGTCCTGAGCTGCCAGAGAAAGAAGAGGCGTTGTTGTGCCATCTTGACTGGGAAATATTATTGTCCCTCCCTCCAGTCTGAAGTGCCATGTCCACCAATTCTCTCTGTTTTCTGTCTCCTTCACAATGCCAGAATCACACTATACTTGAAGTCCAGTAAATGACACTTCGTCACAGTTCATTAATATTGATAACATCAATATCACAGGCCTCATTAGTCTCTCTCTGAACCTGGAATAATAATCTGAATTGCATTTGTCACGTACGATTCCCTGTTAACATATCCATGTCATTTGTCTGTTATAACCCCACGTTTCCCAGACACACAATCCCTTCAGATCATGAACTATAAAAATTGTCTCAATATCTTATCGAAATTATGATGCTTGGTCAGTAGTTCCAGGATGTATGTTTCCATTTATAATCAGAGAAGCATGTTTACATCTGGTAAACTTATGGCATTACTCCTACATCCAAGGCAGATTGAATGGTTACACTCAATTGATCTACCAGCCACAAGATTTGTTCCATCAGTCACCCTCACACATCCCATCCAGAATGCGGAAGTTTGAATAATTGTTTTGAATTTTACTAAAACAATATTGAAATGAAAGGCGTTGGCTGGAGCTATTTGTTCAGTGACTGTGATTAATGTCAGTCTCCGTGGATCGTAAATGTGTCACTGGAGGGTTTGCCTCTTCTATTAATTAAGGATTCTGTTCAATGTGTTATCCCAGTATGGGCGGGAACATCAACGACTGGACTAACAGGCATTGGCAGCTCGCGAGACGGGGGTGGGGGAGAGATCAGATTCTGAGAACATTAGACTGGAATGTTCCAATAATGGACCAGAATCTAAGAACATTAGACTGGAATATTGCAATAACAGACAGGAGTTTATCCTGGTGTCTTCACTACCTTTCTCGGCCTTGGATATCATTAGCATCACGGATCGAAGATATCCTTTGAATTATTCAAGGTGGTTCCTATCCCTACCTCGCTATAGTTGGTGTTCCTGGTAAGTCATTCCATCTGATCAATAAACTGAGTTGAACTGAATTGCTGTTAATATTCAAGTTTTAGAATTTGGAAGTCATCATTTTCAGATCCAGTCAAAAAATGTATTCCTTTCAGATTATAACTCGCAAATTACTATCCACAACTTACTCAACAATACGCGAGGAGAAACCAGACTGTTCTTAATCTCCATGATCTTTTCTCTCCATTCAGATTTACATTTCTGCATATTCTCACCACTCACCAATCCTGTCCAAGACCACTATCAGGATATATCAGTCTCCTTCTCAGCCTCAGTGCAACTGCTGAATAATCCATCGTTTGTGCCTTAGGTAAATCCAGATATAACCGTTTCAAGTCCCTTCTAAATATGCTTACGTCACAAAATATTGGCACTTGAGATGGGTAATTTGTTCTCTCCACAGAATCTGTCAGTTGAACAGACAGTGCATGGTGGTCAAGTCATTGACTCATCATCAAGAGGCACAGAATGGTTTCTCATGAAGGAAGTTGATGGAATGCAAATGAAATCATCACCACTTGTTTTAAACAAAAGCCTATCTGTTTGCCTCATGTCCTGTAGTAAAGTCGCTGGTCAGGTCTCAGTGTGCCTGCAAACCCACAGCAATGGAGTTCTTTACTGTTCTGTGAACAGTTGATCCAGCTTTTCAGTTCAGGATCGGCATAACATGCTGGTCTGACCAGGGCTGAACACATCCCGTGAGAGCAGAACAAAAGAAAAGATTGCTCCATTCTTCTGCCTGATTTCCATGTTCCTGCAAATCATTTCCATTCAGGTAGGTGACCATTCCCTATTTCGAATGAATTCTTTCTCATTGAGTCTCCCTCCGAGAGTGATATTTATCTCCAACTGCACCTCTGGTGATAACTTTATTGATGCTGACGTACAAATGTAACGAACTTTTAAATTTCACATCATTCCAAGTGTAGAGGGAAGAAATGGCTTTTTATGCCACCGGAAAGAAGCAGAGACAGCTAAGTGAGGGAACGGAATTATTGCAATCAACCCTGAGAGTTTTGTTTAGATAGTATTTGGGGTATTGTGGGCAGATTTTCTCTCTTTTATAAGAAATAATCCTGTTTGCAAAAAGAGTGTAAAGGAGTTTCACCAGACTCATTGTTGGGATGAATGTACCATCGAGCGTGCATGAGGATTAATGTGTAGCGCTTTGAGGGAATAAGAGGTGATTGCATTGAACCTTAAGGGGATAGACAGTCACTCATTATATTCCAAACAGACACTGATACGATGATAAATTCCATGGCTTTTTAATTACTTGGTTGACATGATTGTCGATTGTTTAAAAGCCTCTGAGAACGTACCTCTCATCCCACACCACTCCCCATTTCGATTGAGAGAGAGGGAGAGAGAGAGAGAGCCAGTCTTTGACTAATGTCCCCCCACATTATGAATGTCATGTTATGCACAACCCCGACAGGAGCCACAATATCTTCATGCTAAAACAGTTAACTATTTCCATCAGCTTCTGACCTCTATGGAGAACATGGATCTGTCTTCTCGGTGATGGAAGATGCCTCTTTGAGACTTGGGACAAAATATCTGACTTGCTTCCTCACTGCCGGCAAACCACGTTAAAGTACCATATGTTGCACAGGCAATGGAGCAACGAGGAACGACAGCCGTCTATGAGTGCAGTCTCTGCTCCATTGGTTATTCCGGTTGCAGCATCAATGACACCCTCCCGTTCCTGTTTACGGGTCTTGAGGGGCTGAATGGCCTCCTCCTGGTTCCATAGACCAGGTTCAAGGGTCTGATTGGGCTCTGCCTGTTCCTGTTTAACAGCTCAATGTACTGACCAGACAAGTTCTCTTCCTGTGGAACAGGCAGGAGGATTGAATGCGCTGTCCCTCTTCTTGTTCAGTCATTTCGATGGGCTGAACGGCTTCCACATATCCGTGTAACCAGCTTGAGATACGGAATGAGCTCCTCTTTTAACTGTGAAAATGTGCAGTGTCTGGCCGTGCTGTTACATGAATGTTACCGACACTTTAACAGCACAAACCTGACTGCTGTCCAGGTCTTGCTGCACATGGACACAGAGACCGGTTCAGGAGCTGAGGGGGGACAAAATGTTTTGAACATTGTGTGATCTTCAGTGATCACTCGCCTCTGATCTCATGATGGATCGGGTGTGCCAGGGGTGCAGGTGCATAGATGTTGACGAAGGAGCTGAAGATATTTGTGCTGAGGTCATTAACCTGAGGATCTCCTGTTGAGATGATGCGGGACGGAAAGGATTGTCAGCCACCACCCACAAACATCTTCCTTTGTGCTCTGAAAGACCCCAACCAGTGGGAAGCTACCCCTGATTCCCATTCAGCTCAAATAAGCAGGTGGTCCCGATGACATTCTGTCAAATACTGCCTTGATATCAAGGCCATTCACTCTTTCCTGAGCCCCTAAGTTCACCTGTTCATTTCAATAGGTGATAGCGTATTTGTAGGGAGCGTTGTCCGCTCACCGAAGTAATCACTGTCAGGAATTGTCTGGGCGAGAGAGTTAAGGGAGCTACATCACTGAAACTATTTAAACAGGAGGTAGATGGATAGTTGACCCTTTAGAGATCTGAGGGGTGTGAAGAATTGGGCATTAAAGAGGAGTTAATGTTTACAGCAGATCAGCCATTATTGTACACAATGGCTTGACTGTCCGAATTACTTGATCCTGCTCCTTACGTTCTCATTTTCTTTAATTGCAACGTAAATGGTTGTAATTTTACTGGACAACTGTTATTGAATGTTGCAATCAGAGAGAGCAAAGCATTTTTGAGTCATCTCTGCGTGAGGTATTGGGGCTTTATTCATGATGAATCTTGGTCTTATCCATAACCAACAAATGAAGGACAAGTTTCAAAGAGACCAGAGACATGTTCCGAAGCCAGCCTGCATTTCCAAATAACATTTTCCAATCAGTACCAATGTGTGTGTGACAGTTGTGAGGGATTGAGTGAGATCCTGTGTTACAGTGGACCAGGTATTTGGAGCAAGTGGCCCCCATCTGCTCCTTGCAGGAGCTGTGAGGGTCTGAATAGAACATAGAAACATAGGCCTGAGGAACAGGAGTTGGTCATGAGACACCTTGTCACTGCTCCACCACGCACCATGTTCTGATTATCATCTCAGCAACAGTGTTCTGTCTGTGTACGATTTGCCTCCATGCATTTGTCTGTCAAATGTTTAACATACACAATTTTTAATAAATGGAAATATCCAGGCATCACACACTTGTGGGGAAGGGAATTCACACTTTAACAGCACTTTGAGAATCTCTTATTCATATTCTGACCAATGTTCAAGGGTCACTAATGTCTTTTCCTACACCTCTTGG
>NW_025200053.1:2333-6304 GCF_004010195.1 Chiloscyllium plagiosum | reverse complement strand
AATGGATTGGAGGTGATTACAGCAGTTGTGAGAATGGTGGATGATGGAGTCGGTTACAGAGATAAGGACGGTTGTGAAGACTGGATGAAGTTAGAAATACTGAGGGATGCAGAATTTGAAAGGACTGTTCGGACTGGCCAAGGATACAGGGAGAGAGATCTGTCCGCACTACAAGAGTTGACAGTAGTCAATTGGATATTACCCATTCACTAATGGTTTCAGTGACTGCAGGAGGTGACAGCGTTAGGAAGGCTAGTAATAATGGTAGGCTGTCACAGAGACAGAGAAGATTTCAAAGACTGGTTTTATAATTTCACATAAAGGGAGTATTGACTTGAAATGCTAAAGGAGCTGGAGGGATTTAATCAGCCACGGAGATTTACAAGTATGATAGAAGATTAAAGGGAGTGAGATGCAATCTGACAGGATAGGGGAATGCCTCAGGGAAAGGAGAAGTCCACAGGAATATCATGGACTGTAGAGTCAGGAGGATGGTGCTCAGATCGTGGAAATTGCGATTGGCTGGAGCATGTTACAGAGATAATTTGGGCTGGAGGTACTTGTCAAGATGACCGAGATAAGGATTTGGTAGTTTATTGGGTATAGTGAGCATGGTCTTGTCAGTTTCGAAGTCATTACGGAGAGAGATAAGGATTGTGCAGAAGATAATTGTCTAAATTTAGGTAAGGCCAATTATCACTAGACATTCTAACCGTATTTTGACAGGATGTGACAAATATAGTCTGGGAAGAACTATTTGCAGTTGAGTCAAAAATCGGGAAGAGGTAGTAATGTAAAGTAATACAGTGGGAATTCAGGGACAGTTTGTTCATCAAAAGTGAATGACAAACGCAGTAATTCCAGTCAATACTGATCATTACTGGTGAGTTTGATAAATAAACTACAGTACAATAAAAACAGCTGAAGGAGACGACAGGGGCATTCTTAAAAATGAGGAGCAGACAATGGCCATGAACTATCCTTGGCAGGTTCTGTTAAGGAAAAGACAAAAGGTTTTTTATAAGATAGTTAGAGTAATATGATTACCAGGGAAAGAACGGGGCCTTTTAGAAACCAAAGCGATAATCTGTGCATGCAGCCGGATGAAGGAGGTGAGGTCTTAAAATAATATTTATCATCAGTATTCACACCGGAGAAAGACATTGTAGCCAGAGATTTCAGTTCGAACATTGAGATTCCAGAACATGTTAAGATGAATAAGGTTGTGGTATTAAATGTTTCGTGGGCATAAAGGTGAAGAAATCCTAGTGCCCAAGAGAATGTATTCCAGGCTGCTATGGGAGGGAAGCGAGGAGATTGCAGGAGCACTGGCGTATGTATTTAATACTTTGCTGGACACAGGTGAAGTGCTCCAAATGAAGGCTGCTCCAAAAGGGAAGAGCCTATGGAATCCAAGATAAGTTGGCAATTTGGATCCAAAATTGGTGGACGGTTCCTTTTGTGATTAGAAGACTTTGCCCAGTGGTGTTTGACGGTGACATGCGGCGGTACAACAACTGTTTGTTATCTACATTAATAGTTTGGATGTCAAACTAGGAGGTATCAGTAGCAGGTTTGCAGATGACATGAAATGTCAGGGTGCTGTCCACAGTGAGGCGGATAGTTTCTGTATACAGTCTGATATTGAACCTATGAAAAACAGTGCAGAGTAATGGAAAATGTAGTATGCTCCTGCTCAGTATGATTTAATACCTTTTGAGAGCACATAACTGATGAACGATGGATCCTGAGGGAGTGTTGAGGAACACACGGACTTCAATGAACATGTCCATAGATCCCTGAAGTTGTCAGCAACGTTAGATAGGGTGGGGAAGACACCTGAACTGGAAGCGGGAGGGGATTTCATCTCCAGCTGGGGAAATTCTGGAACTACCCGAGAGGATTTAAACTAATTTGGCAGAGATGTTGGAACCTGAACAGTTTAAGGACAGTAAGAAGATTGAAGCTGTTGCAGACGTTGAAGTGAGTAATTTCAATGAACAATGCAGACAAATATAAAGCAAGCAAAGAGTGAAAACTGATGAATTAAACTGAATTCATTTACCTGCACGGGGCCTGACAGCTAAGGCAGATGAACTCAGGGTATGGATGGGAACATGGGACTGGGACTTCACAGGTATTACAGAAACACAACTGAGGGAGAGGCAGGACTTTCAGTTCATTTTTCAAAGGTACAGATGCTTCATGAAGGATAGAATGGAAGGAAAGAGAGGGGTGGTGTTGGTTTTGACCGGGGAAACCTCTGTTATGAAACGGATTAATCCCCCAGCCAGTTGCTAATTTGGAAGTCCAACCCAGAAACGATTTAACCCGTTTGGTAATCTTGGAAAACTCGAGAAACAAGGAACTATTCCCCCAAATCACTATTTAAAGTAAAAATTGACATTTAAAAGAAAATCTAACAGAGTAATTGAGTAATAACTATTTACTGTTCCTTTCTCTTACCGATTTTTCTTCCTTTCCCCGTCTACATCACCCCACAAAACTCACATTAAGATTTACCAAAAACTTCAGATTTCAAAACCAGTCAGCTGTCGAATCTTCACTTTACAGCTTCTTCTGTCTTCAGGTTTACAGGTCATTGACAGAAAGAGGTACCTTCAAGACAACCATTTTACGGGCAGTCTGCACATGCTTGTGGCTTGGCAGTTCTCCCCTCAACTGTTCATTGTTCTTCGATTACATACCCCAAGCTATCGGATCGTTTCAGTGGTGTTAATATTGTCAAAATGCTAACTTCAAACTTGATTGGAGTTTTGTATCTTGAGGGTATAATTTAAACGGATTGACTGATTCGATTTTTTTTGTCTCAGCATACTAGGCACTGCCAACTGTAAGGCGAAATGTTACATTGTAAATTTTCTCGTACTCGGTGTGTTAGCTAAGTCCTTCAACTCATTTAGAACTTCACAACACACACCTCGAAAAAACAAAAGGAGCAATCATAATGAAAATGCGGCTTCACGTTTTTGTCTATTTTTCAAACATATTGCCATGACATGCAGATTACTTCAATCTAATTCACCTGAACTTCTTCGTAATAGTTCCACTGGTGGTTGTTAAGTTTCTTCGAAACGTAACCCAACGACATTTCAACACCATACTCATCTTACTATAGCAGTACAACTTCTGCTCCTTTGTCACTAGCATCTATAAAAGTTTTTGTGAAGTTTGCTGTAGTTTGGTTTTCAAATACTTGAATATCTCCAGGCATTGCCATGTCCAACAAAACTTTGGGCTCTTCTTCAGTCAAGCGATGTGGACTGGAGGTTTTTACGTATATTGATGGGCTGTAATTTTGTCCCCATTGCTTCAGATACTGAAGGATGACCTTGTCAAGTGTTATGAAATCATGAGGGGCATTGATAGGATGAGTAGCTAATTGCTTTTCCCCGGGGGGGGCAAACCCAGAGAGGATAGGAGGTTTAAGGTGAGAAGGAAGAAATTCAAAAGAGATGTAAGGGGCAGCTGTTCCACACAGAGTTTTGTGTGTATATGTAGTGAGCTGTCAAAGGATGTCGTATTTGGACTACAATTACGACATTTAAATGACAATTGGATTGGGACATGCAAAGGAATGGTCAGGAGGGTTATTTGCCAAAAGAAGAAAAATAGAACTAGTTCAGTTTGGCAAACCCGGTGAGCATGGATGGTTTGAGCTGGAGGGTCTATTTGCATATTACATGATGCTGTGAGTCTGTGACTGTATAACTCCTCTTTCATCAATAAATTTGCTTCCTCATTTCCCCTTCCCCCATCTCATCCTAGTTTCAAACTTCCAGTCCCCTTGACTTGTCCGGACTTGTCCGACCTGCCTAGCTCCTTTTCCACCTATCCACTCCACCCTCTCCTCCCTGACCTATCACCTTCATATCCTCCCCCACTCACTCATTGTACTCTATGCTACTTTCTCCCCCCCCCCCCCCCCCCCCCCCCCCCCCCCCCCCCCC
>NW_025200053.1:0-2107 GCF_004010195.1 Chiloscyllium plagiosum | reverse complement strand
TCCCCCTCAGTCTCATCACCACAGTCAAATTTGTGGGTATTCTTTTTGACAGAGCTGTCAAGCAGCACAGAAATAACATGCTCAGGGTAATTTCCGACAGGTCTCCATGAGGAGGTGATGTTGTTGTGGAAATATCAATAGGTGACTAAGACAGATCAGGCTAATGCAATGGCAACTGGTGGACGTTTAAAACAATTAATAAAACATTGCAATCTAAAATCAATAACAGTGACGTTAAAGCCAACGTCGATTTGTAATCACCATATTATTTTCCCAACGTACTTTCACTGAGGAAATCACCCGTTCGTTCCTGGTCTGGCCTAAAGGTGACTCCAGACCCACCAAACACGTGAAAAAATCTTCAATGGTCTCTGAAACGGCCAAGCAAGTCTCTCAATTGTATCGAACTGCTCCATGGTTTTAATGGATAAATCTGGACAGAACACTCGGCACCAGCCTCCGTTTCAAAAAAAGGAGTGGGCACCAGAGTCTTGTCGACCTTGCAGAAACGTCCTTCCAAACATCCGAGAGCTTATGAAAACATTTCCAGAGCTTTCCTGTAGACTGCGCATAAACAGCATGAATGGAGTAGATCACCCAATACAATGATCCTTCCCCATTCAAGTTCATTACCGAACGTCTCCTCAATCCACTTTCGCACAGACTGTACACATTTTTTAATGTGATTGACCTTGGAAAATATAAAATAGAAACAACACTAATCCCTTTTGTCTGTCAGGTTTTGGACCGAACCCATTATAATTATGTCTGATCCGATATCTCCACAGTGAACACCTGCTCTCTCCCTCTCCATTTAGAGTCTCAAAATGCCTTGGCTTCCACAACCTTGTGTTGCAGAGAATTCCACAGTGTCAACAGTCTCTCAGCGCTGGCATTTATTCTTAACTCAATGCAGATGGGTCTGTTGGTATCTTATTCTGTGACCCCTTGTTTAAGACGTCCCAGCCAGAGGAATTATCATCCCTGCTTCAAATCTTTCTCGACCTGTCTTCACCGAGTTCATCACTCATTTTCCCAATCTCCATGAAATACAGGCCAAAACTTTGCTTCCACATCAAGACTGTCATCGCAGAGATTAGTTTGACCATCATTTACTATACATCCTCAATGTTAGGTTTGTCCTTTATTCGGTCAGGAGAACAAAACTGCACACAATACTGCAAAATGCTCGAGATGGGGTCTCACAAAGGTCTGTGCAGCGATAGTAAGACACCATTATTCCTCTTCACTAATCCCTTGATGTGGAAGTCAACGCACCGTTTATCTTCCTAACTGCTTTCTGCTCCTGAAATATTGCTTTCAGTGACTGGTGTTCAGGGAGATCAAGATCCTTTTCAGTGTTACAACTATCCAGTTGTTGGGTGCCTGTAGACTAGTCAGCATGCCATTGCCATTCCTATTATTGACTCCTGGCTTCAGATTTCACCGCCCTGCATGGACCTCGGAGGACTGCTCAGAAGGAAACAACAAAAAAGCCCCCTTTTAGAGTAACGTTTTTGTCCATTCACTTTGAAAATGGTAGGTTGCTATTCTATATTCCAAACAACGTGTAGACCGTCAAATCTACTCACATCGATCTTCATCTGCCATGTGTTTGCACATTCATTTCACTTGTCTCAATCACCTTGGAGAGTTCTCACCTTCTCCTCACCCACTCAAAATCAGACATTGTTTAGTGCCCTCTGCCGTGTTGGAAATATTGCATTTGATTCCCTCATCCAAATGCTGATATGTATTTGGGAATAGCTGGAACCCAAGTACAGATTCTTCTGACACCCCACGTGCCTTCCACTAAAAGAAAAACATTGCTTCCTTCCCACTCACTCTTTCCTGTCAGTTGTCCCATCCTAAAAGAATATACAGTTAGTAGGCTCAATTCCATAAGATTTCATTTTGTGCACTCAGATTGACACTTTACTGATATTCTTTCAGAAAACCCAAATGCGTTGTATCGATTCATTCTTCATACTTTATCTCCCAGTCAGTTTTTCAAGCATGATTCCTATTTCATAAATCTATATTGCTTTCACTCCCAACAATTTCTTCAAAACCATCTCTTTACAAATTTCATTCTATTCTTTTTTCT
>NW_025200052.1:0-6304 GCF_004010195.1 Chiloscyllium plagiosum | reverse complement strand
TGAAACGTGTATTCTCCTGTTCCTCGGATGCTGTCTGCCCTGCTGTGCTTTTCCAGCACCACACTCCCGACTCTGATCTCCAGCATCTGCAGTCCCAACTTTCTCCTAGGAATAATCAATGACCTCGGAGTGAAGATTTACCGGATTGCAGTGATCACAGTGGGACTGAGTTTTGCATTTAATTTGGGTGAGGGTAGGCTGGATCTGAGACGAGCGCTTAACACCTAAACAACGGGAATGGTATCCGATAGCGACGTTAGGGCAGGCTGAAGTGAAGTGGAAAATTCTGTCAGGCGGTGGATCAGTACGACTGCATCATATCACCCAGACTGGAAAAGACATGCAGAAGGAGCAAATCAACTTCAGTTCAGGCTCAAAAACAGGTAAACTGGAAAGAAGACAATACAACACAATGAGATGGAATGGACTTGTTTATGAGAAAGGATTAAATATTTAAGCTATTTTACATACAGACTGTCGTCACATTGGAAAAAGGAACTTACAGCAGTGTAACGGTGATATTTGCCGATGACATCACAATTCCAAGAGACATTGACATATTATCTTGTGCTGCAGCGTGGTCAAGTGAAAGCATGATCAGCCCATCAACCAGAATTCAATTCTTCAAAGCTCTCTTCTGCGATGTACAACCTATTTGCTGCTCCTGTCGTCAGATCCCAATCGCTTCACGGTCTATATTTTTTCTGCTTCCTGTCTCACGTAAACACTTGAAACCTGATCAAATCCCTAGTTTCTGCTTTAACCCATATTTTATAACTCCCGAGCTGACGCAGGTACGAGTGACCAATTGGCCTTTTCGAGCGCTCTCACTCTGTATGATCTGAATGATAAAGTGCACTGTATCTGATCCGCAGGACACACTGCAGAAATTATCCCATCCCAGCGGACTGAGCTGCCTCCATTGATAGAGCTGTGTCCATTGCTAGAGTGTCACACAGACACAGCTTGTGATGTCATCCTCGAAGGTACTTGCTACAAAAAAGTTGAAGACGGCTGGAAACTGCTGTCGTCAGTGTGATATACTAGCGGGAGCCTAGTGGGCCCATAAACCAGAAATCAATAATAAAAGTATTCTTCTTCTTAGAAGAATCCGATTCAGACTATCATCTTAACACCTCCTGGGGAGAAAATGGATGTGGGAGAGCGGACAGTCACAATTGGTTCCAGCATTTACAACCTTGGTCCGTGTGACAACAACCTGGAACTGTTTACCTTGCTTCTGAAAAACAGGTTAGTAAATTTTGAAGAGCATAGATATTTCTTCCTGGTGTTCATGAAATGATCAAGAGCAGAGGACCGTTCCCTGAGTATGGTCTGACTTCTGGGTTATGGACTGTGATATTGTGCTCACATGATCTGAACACAAATGATTCAGTGACAAGATCTGCTTAATCGGATTCTGTGAAGAACAGAAGTCGATGTAATGAAAAGACCAATAAGTGCGGGAATGCAGCAAATTATTTTCCAGTCTCGAGGAGAATGCACAGAGCTGTTTCCAGGGGTCAATATCTGTGCAAGCAGAGTTGGGTGTTATTGTACTGCATCTTTTGTATAATGGTGCAAAAGCACGGAACGTTTGTATAGAGGGGATAACTTCAAAATCCCCGAAGAAGCAAAACACACAAATGAGGTAAACAACAAAGTAACCACACAATATGGTGTTATATCATGCGGTAAACTTCCCTGCTCAAATTTCGTTCAAAATCGCTCTTTGTGTAATTCCTAAGACTGATATTCGAACAGTGAATGGTATGTCAATACAAACTGCTCTGATCTCACAACTTCAGCATTTCATATGTTCCCTTGTTTATGTCTGGCAATAGTAAGTGATCCCTCACTGTGTTACTTCAGCACACGTAGAGAAGAAATAACTATAAGAAAATCAGTCAAATATGTGACTGGGATTTGACACGATTCTGTTGCAAACAATTCATTCAGCTGTAATTGAAATTGCTTTCACCTTTCCTATGTCGGTAATAAGATTGCACAGCTTAGTGGTGAGTTTTCATGCATTAAATTAGACCCAGCATCCTTTCTCAGGTTGAAATATACAGGGATATAAAGACATGATGAGAGACACGGGCAGTATTTACTGGACTATAAAGACGTTAGGAATGACACGGCCATGATACCATGTTGTTAGAAACGATGGAAATGAGGTGTACTGGGAGATAAATCTACTAGAAACGAAAAGAGGAGGTTTAATGGGATGGTGGCATAGATAAGGAATAATGCGGGAGAAATCAGGAAAGACTGAGTTGTGACCGAAAAGAAGTTATCCATCTGATGTGAAGTTGTTAAGAGTAAATACGAGGGAAATTTCCTCGTTTAGGTGAGTGGAAACTAAAGGTTAGAACTTCAAACCCATCGGGGCACGATAAAGAAGTTTGGAGTAGGCATTTTTTATTCTGAGAGTTATTGAATTCGGAGATGAATTTTCAGAAATAGAATCATTTTAGGAGCGGATTCAAGAATATTTGAAAAGCGAGTGCAGGCAGACAAGGAGTGAATTAGATTGGATTAGATTCGATTAGGCACAGTGGTTAGCACTGCTGCCTCACAGCGCCAGAGACCCGGGTTCAATTCCCGCCTCAGGCGACTGACTGTGTGGAGTTTGCATGTTCTCCCCGTGTCTGCGTGGGTTTTCTCCGGGTGCTCCGGTTTCCTCCCACAGACCAAAGATGCGCAGGGTCAGGTGAATTGGCCATACTAAATTGCCTGTAGTGTTAGGTAAGGGGTAAATATAGGGGTATGGGTGGGTTTCGCTTCGGCGGGTCGGTGTGGACTTGTTGGGCCGAAGGGCCTGTTTCCACATTGTAATCTGGCTGCCTGGATGGGGATGCAAAATGGAAACGTTCCTGAATTCGTTAACATGCATGTGAAAAAAAAATTGCATGACACCTGCAACAGAAAATGTTAATTATAAGACGAGCTAGTGGAGTTGGAAGGTGCAGCAACACATTCAACATGAAATATTATATACTGTGAATGCACTGAGCTGTTTTGTTTCGCTCTGCATTGAATGGACATCTGTCAGCTCAGTCCGCTGACTAACTGGTTTATGAGAAAAGTGAGACAAACAGTGTGGGACTAATTCTCTCACTGTCTCAGGTTTCCACAAGGATCATCATCTCCCCCGCTCTCCTGATCTGTAATACTGTGGTGCCTCCAGTGAGCAAGATTTGGTCTGTCGATGTAAAACATCATTAACATTGCCATGTGTTGTCTTGAAAATTTGATCATAATCAAGGGAAAGGGGAGTGAGTCTATTTAATACACTTTTATCTCCGCTTGAAAAATCCTGCATCAAGACTCAACCTTATTCCAGTTTGACCCTTTGTTCCTCCCAACAGCAAAAGTACTTGCCCAGATCCTTTACCAGGCTTTCTGACAACAGTCAAACTCCACAAAGAGATAAATCTAATACTTTCGATTGGTTGAATGAGTTGTGCAGCTCTCAGGAAATTGAATGATATGAAACGATTTATACAGACTTTCCCAGGATGTAATCCAGCGCTGGGTCAGCAATTTGAGGAAGGTCATCAAGCTAAAACCTCACCTCTGTTTCTCTATCCACCGATGAATATTCACCTGGGGAATATTTGCAGATTTTCTGTTCATAATTGGCATGTTTAACAAAGGCAAAACATTTCCCAAGTCAGAAACTAGAGTATTCAAATAAATACTACTTTATTCAACATTGTTTTCAACTGCGCTTCAGTCTGATGCTTCAATAATCCCTGGTCAATGTCAGTAACAACATCTGTAGATAAGCATTGAACTTACAGCCTTGGCATGTTATGCATATTTAAGTATTCAGCGCTGACCAACTGCGTGACGAGAGCCGCAGACAGCGAACCTGTGACGTGACCAATACGTACCTTGGGAACTTTAACTCAACTGCTCTACTTTTGCTGTGATTATTAGATTCCCTCCAGTATGGAAACAGACCTTTCGGACCCAAAAGTCCGCACCAACCCTCCGAAGAGTAACCCAATCAGAAACATTTCCCCTCTGACAAATGCACTATGGGCAATTTAGAATGACCAACTCATCTGACCTGCACAATCTTTGGATTGTGGGAGGCAACTGGAACACCCGGAGAAAACCCACGCAGAAACGGGGAGAATGTGCAAGCTCGACACAGACAGTCCACCGAGGCTGGAATCGAACTTTGGACCCCGTTGAGGCAGCAGTACTAACCACTGAACCACAACACTGTGGGATCTTTGGTGGTGATGTGCTGCCCCACTGGTACCTCAGTCACTCAACCGACTTCATTTCCCTGAACGGTCTGGTTCTGAAATTAAAGCTAATGCAGTCAAGGTGAAACTGACATGAGAATGTGATTATTGAAGCATCAGGTTCACGAAAAGGATACAAAAGGGACGCAAAAAATGTGAAAAAATAGACGACATTGAAAAATGGGCTTTCGTTGGTTCCTGCGTTGTTTACAAACAATGTTACATTGCCGCTGTCACAGGGCTTTCCCTTCGATCAGCTCCAATCGGCACAAAATTCAAATCAATGAAATTTCGCCGACTTCCTTCTGAAAGTTCATACAGGTAACATGAAACATTTTGCGTTCATTAATAATCTTCACCATTCCTACATCCAAGAACACGTTGCACAGTTTGCATGAATGTTGAAGATGTAAGAATGTTATGCAATAATAAAAATTCAATTACAGTTTAAATCGTCAAGTAGGTAGAATGCACAGAAAGTCTCAGCATGTCAGAAATTCATGTGACTAGAACTGCAGCCCAGCAGATTGGATACCTGTCCCTGAATTCCAATATCCACATGTTTGCTTGCTCCATGTACCCAGTTGGAAACCTGTGTGAAGGAGCATGTAGTCTGACAGAGCGCCTGAGAGAATCCATCACTATCTGATTTAAATCAGCAATAGGAGCTGTCTGTTCTGGCTGTGAGAGCGGTAGTGTGAAGGGGAGGATTTTGATATTCCGTCGTGTCGATTCACATTGCTCTCATCATGTTAATTTTGAAAACACTCTGTAAGAAACAGCACAGAAAGAGAGGAACAGGAGGAGGCTATTCCAAATACCTGTACTACCCGCCGTTTGATATCATCATGGCTGACCAAACACGTCAATGTCTTTCCACAGCTCATCCACAACAACCTGTCACACAACGGGTTAAAGACACTTAAGCAATTGAACATTTCTGTGCAACTTTGGGAGTAAAATGTGTTTAGAGACAGTGGGTTTCTGCACGAAATTTGCAGGTTTTGCGGGTGAGCATCTGATTCTGGTATGAACATGATTCCGTAAAAACTCACAACCAAGAAGGTAAGAGATTTCCTCTGGTCAGTAGCACGGACGGGAACTCCAGACGGCAGGGAGTGGCGAGGAATCAGCACAACAATCAATGATTCAGCTGAAAACTGAGCGGTTCAAACTCACAAACTTTGAATAGCAAAGTTACCAAATTTGTAGAAATCTAACACACTTTTGTAGAAATCTAACACCACAGAGCTGCACTCGCCACAATTTTACTCCACCCAAAGTTGCAGTTGTCGTGGAGAAAATGTCAACAATCACCAGGAGATGCGGAGAGTTTTTCAAGGAGTATATCTTTTATTTGCAAACAAAAACAGTGACATTCAGAAAACAAATTCTTGAATCCCACGAAACTTAAGGTTCTTTATAGACTCATAGAGTCATTGAGATATGCAGCATGGAAACAGAACCTGCTGTCCAACTTGCCCATGCCGACCAGATATCCCAACCCAATCTAGTCCCACCTGCCAGCAAATGGCCCATATTCCTCCAAACCCTTCCTATTCACAAGCCTCTTAAATGATACAATTGTACCAGCCTCCACCACATCATCTGGCATCTCATTCCATTCACGTACCACACTCTGTGTGAAAAGGTTGCCCCTTAAGTCTCTTTTTTATCTTGCCCTCCCAAACTAAACTTATGACCTCTAGTTCTGAATTCCCCGACCCAGGTAATGGACTTTGTCTATTTATGATATCCATGCTCCTCATAATTTTGTAAACATCTATAAGGTCACCCCTCAGCCTTCGACGCTCCAGTGAAAACAGCCCCAGCCTGTTCAGCCTCTTCCTATAGCTCAAATCCTCAAACCCTGGAAACATTCTTGTAAATCTTTCTGAACCCTTCCAAGTTTCATAACCTTTTTCCGATAGGAAGGAGACCAGAATTGCACGCAATATTCAAATAGTGGCCTAACCAATGTCCTGTACAGCCGTAACATGGCCTTCCAACTACTGTACTCAACACTCTGACCAAAAAAG
>NW_025200051.1:0-6303 GCF_004010195.1 Chiloscyllium plagiosum | reverse complement strand
CTCCACAATATCCAGCAGGTTTATCAAAGATCACGATCATTTCCCCTTCCTGAGTCTAGATTGGCTCGACTGAATCATGTCATTATTTTCCAAGTGTCGAGTTGTCACATTCCTTACAAAGGTTAAAATGTTTTTCTCACAGCTTACATCAAGCTAACCACTGTTTAGTATGCTGTTTGCTCTCTCCGTCCTGTTTTAAACATTTAGGTTTACAATAGCTGCTTTCCAGTCCGGAGGATCGTTTCCAGAATCTAACCAGCTTTGAAGAATAATCAGTAATTCTTTCACTAGCTTTGCTGCCACTCCTCAATACTGTGTGATGTAGCTCATCAAATGCAGAAATATACAAACCTTCAATTCAATGAGGATTTGAAAGACGTATCTTTTTTTAATTCTAATTTCCTGCTGTTCCCCATTTTCACCAATCACTCTGTTCCCTTGTATTTCTGGAAGTTTCTTTCTGTACCTTCCTTAGGGAGATGGACACAATATATTGCTCTCAGGGGACAGATGGGTTCTGTCCGCCAGTGAATATATCGGAGGAGTGCATTCCGGTGATGATGGATATGTTACTCACTCCTGCCTGGAAAGTTCCAGAATGAATCCAGTTTAATTCATGGTGAGCATCAGCACAGTCCTGTCACTGGTATGTGAGGCTGCACAGTATACTGAAAGAGGGGACACAGCTCAGTGATCACCTCAATTTTGGAACAAACTGGCTTCATACCTGACACCTGGTCCAGCTTAGACAAATGTCCCGGGAAATCCCAGGAGAGATAATGCACTGTCCTGCACCTCCCTATTTATAGAGCTTCCCTTCTGTGGAGCCTCATCTCCATTTGTTTACCAAGGACCCAGACACTATGTAAATGCAGTGTATAGAGTGGGGTCACCAGACCCCGCAGCTGACAATACAAACCCGAGATAAGCATCGACAGAAACTCCACTAATTTTCCAATGACAGGAACAAATCAATTTCCCACACGGAACGTGCACGCGCTCAGTGTTGAAAATCATTTCCAATCCTGAGTTTCTCTTCCTGGATGAGAAAGCCGTTGCATCTCTGCACAGTCCCACAGTAAGAGGTTCTCTCTCCAAAGAATCAGTTGACAATGTAACATTACCTTTCTCTATATCTCAGCAACTATAAGGGCAGCACCAGCATTGCTAATGGATTTGATCATCACACTCAGAGAAGAGAGATACAGGGAACCTAACTCACTTTAAACAGGGACAAATCTAAATGGACGCGAAATTCAGAAAGGCTGCACAGTATACTGAAGGAGGGGACACAGCTCAGTGACCACCTCAATTTTGAAACAAACTGGCTTCATACCTGACACCTGGTCCAGCTTAGACAAATGTCCCGGGAAATCCCAGGAGAGATAATGCACTGTCCTGCACCTCCCTATTTATAGAGCTTCCCTTCTGTGGAGCTTCATCTCCATTTGTTTACCATGGACCCAGACACTCTGTAAATGCAGTGTATAGAGTGGGGTCACCAGACCCCGCAGCTGACAATACAAACCCGAGGTAAGAATCCACAGGAACTCCACTGATTTTCCAATGACAGGAACAAGTCAATTCCCCACACGGAACGTGCACGCACTCAGTGTTGAAAATTATTTCCACTCCTGAGTTTCTCTTCCTGGCTGAGAAAGTCGTTGCATCTCTGCACAGTCCCATAGTAAGAGTTCCTCTCTCCAAAGAAGTAGTTGACAATGTAACATTACCTTTCTCTATATCTCAGCAATTATAAGGGCAGCACCAGCACTGCTAATGGATTTGATCATCACACTTAGAGAAGAGAGATACAGGGAACCTAACTCACTTTAAACAGGGACAAATCTAAATGGACGCGATATTCAGGAATATGGGAAAACGGGGAAACGTGAGAATAACTTGCCATTCTGTTTTCCTTTCAGTTCATCATCAGCAATCCCTTTGCTCACTTTTCATTTCATTTTCTCTCTTTTTCTGGACATTTCTCCATCCATTCAATTTAAACCTGGCCCCCACCTCTCTCCCCAACCCAACCATCCATGATACCAGGATAAATAATATTATTTCCCAGTTTGCTTTCAGTTGTGAGGCAGGGTCACTGGTCTCAAACCGTTATCTGCATTTCTCCTGCCAGAGGCTGCCATACCTTCGAGACTCTCCAACACATTCAGAAGCTGGAGAATTTTATTTTCGATCTCTAGCACTCACCGTTCCTTGTTTTATTTCATCTTTCACATTTCTCCGAATGCCAGCATCACGGGCAAGGGCAACATTTGTTGTCCATCACTAATTGTCTTTGACTACACGGCCATTAGTCACGACAAAATGGAGCCAACAATGATGTTGTGGGTCTGAAGTCACACTGAGTTCAGACTGGATAATAATATTAAACTTCTTTAGCAAAGACTATCAGTGAAATAATAAAAATAAATCTTAACGGTTTCTGAGTGAAATTGCCTCGTCCGTATTCCCTACTTCCTGCCAGAGAGAAATGGCGGGGAAATCAGTTTAACTACCAACAATCAAAAGGACTTTGAGGAGAAAAACGAAAGGGAGATTGAGCGAGAATTTCATGTAAGATCACAGGTTTCAGAATGCTGAAATGAAGACATTTCGACAGCATCCTGCAACATGAGCCAGTATTCCTAGGAATGATAGGTGAAGAGGATATTGGCGTCAATATAGATGAGGGAGAATTTTAGATGAACATTTGTTCTGCAACGTTGTAACTGGGTGTGGGTTCAGCAGAGTCTTCGACTCATTGGGCTGAATCTAACAATAGTTTGTCTCAGTGACATTTTTATTGAGTGTGACAGAGGGATTGTCTGTCCGAGACTGAACTAGTTTAATGGTGCTATGTTATCGAACTCACCTCATTAACTACCCACTCAATCTCATAGTGTTCCTCGCATTCAATGCCACCCCGATTCTACAACCCAACATGGCTGGAGGGACTCACCATCGCACTGATGTCCCTGGCTATTCTATGATCACTGACACTAATGACATCTTTCAAAGGCCAATGAGAACATTGTTGTAATTCCTCAGTTTAGAGCCACCCTGCACTGTTGAGCCCGAGGATGGCAGATAAGGGGAACTAACACCACGGTTTTTCAACAGAGGTACAGAGGTCCTAGTGGATGGGCTAGAACAGGGGGCTCTATTCTTTTCCCAGAGGAGGCCTGAGCATGGTCTGAGCTCACCACCCAGCTCAGTGCAGTATCTGTTCTCCCTCCCTCTCTCTCTCTCTCTCCCACACACACTTTGAATGTGAAAAATTCCAGACAGTGTTCCAAAGAATTCCCATTTTCAGGTGCAGGGACTTGCAGTCGTTCAACCCCCTGGGTTCCTGCATAAAAATGCACTTATTTTATATCCAATCACAATTAGTAATTCTGGCTATTTCACTTTGTCTCACTTTGTTGTATTCAGCCAAACACTGTTTCGAAATACTTGTTCCGTTATGAAACACAATTTTGAGCAGAGAACTTTTTATCCTCAGCTGTTATCTTGACCGTTATCTGAATTGTACCATTTTCTTTGTTATGAAATTTTCTCTTGCCCTTTGCCTGTGCCTGTTTCTGTGTGTAACAGTTACACTGTATCCCACTCAATTGGTCGAACGGCTGGTTTGTGATGCAGATGGAGGCCAGCAGCGCAGGTTCAATTCCCCCACACTGACAGTGGTTACCATGAAGGGGACGCTCTCTCAACAATGAGCAATCGAGCATGGCCAATCCACTCTAAGCTGCACATCTTTGTAATCTGGGAGGAAACTGGACCATTGGGAGGGAGCCCACAGAGATACGTGAAGAATGTTCAAACTCACCTGAGGTTGGAATTGAACCCATCTCCTTGGGTGATGTGCGGCCGCAGTGCTAGCCACATATCCATCATACTCCTCAGTTAGTTCTGTTAATTACTAGTAGCTGAATGAAGAAATCCAACTGGCTTGTTCTGATAACTGAACCTGACCCAGTCTTAGACCTTTATTATCGGCCATATCGCCAACCTGTTTACATTTAAAGTTTGTTGTGAGCAATGGAGGAGTGGGATTAGAAATGGAAACAGTGACACCCTTCAACCTCAGTCAGAACCGCAGTAAGGAGAAATTCACAAAGTGGGAATTCATTCAAGTAAAAATTCTCTCACCCAGAAGATTGGGAGGGCTGAATCTTCAGATTAAATCGAGGCTGACTTTGTCTGTTTTTCCATAGACAGGTGAATCGGGGATCATTGTTAAATCAGAGAAAAGTGCAGCTGGGAACACAATGAGATGAACCATGACCTCATTGACTGGTGGAATAGTGTCAAAGTGCCGAATGGCCCAGTCGTGTCCCTCAGCCCTATGTTCTGATGTTCCATTCAGCCCTTCGGTCCTGCTGTGCAGGAGCAGATTGAGGCCACTCTGATGGTTTGGTGTAGTTTGGGAAATGTATTAGAAAATCCAGGCTGTGTCAGGCAGTGACCCCTCTCCCCCAATCCCTCTTTGCAGGCTTCTCCTCTCTGTAAATTCTGATCCTGATGTAGGTCATGTTACAGGCTCAGATTCGCATTGAATACAGCTCCCAATGTCCCACACAAGGTCAACTCACACAATCCTCTGCTGTCTCTGAATGCAACATTCAGGGGGCGGCACGGTGGCACAGTGGTTAGCACTGCTGCCTCACAGCTCCAGAGACCCGGGTTCAATTCCCGCCTCAGGCGACTGACTGTGTGGAGTTTGCACGTTCTCCCCGTGTCTGCGTGGGTTTCCTCCGGGTCCTCCGGTTTTCTCCCACAGTCCAAAGATGTGCAGGGTCAGGTGAATTGGCCATGCTAAATTTACCGTAGTGATGGGTAAGGGGTAAATGTATTGGTATGGGTGGGTTGCGCTTCGGCGGGTCGGTGTGGACTTGTTGGGCCGAAGGGCCTGTTTCCACACTGTAATGTAAAATCAAAACAAAAAAAAAAACATTTTACATCATGATTTCCAGGAAAATAATCAATTATAATAAGAACGTAAGAAATAGGAACCTGCGTTGTCATTCAATAAGAACATAGCTGATCTACTCCACGGCTCAACTCCACTTTCCTGCTAACCCCTTGCATCCCTCAACTCGCTGATATGTCACAAACCAATCCACCCATCAATAAATACAATCAGTGACCAAACATCCCCAACTCTCGCGGTTAGGACATTCCAGCCATTTACTACCTTCTGAAAGAAGAAATTTCTTTACATCTCAGTTTGAAATCGATATTCCTTACCCTGTATGTACATCTCTGAGTTCGAGACTCTGTCCTGGTGTGGAATCATATTCTCAATGCCGGCCTTGTCAAGCCCCCTCTGTATCTCGTCTGTTTTTGTAATGACACCCTCATTCATTTAAACCATAATGAATAATTGCCTCAGCATTTTTGATGCATTCAATAATTCAATCCTTTCATCCCAGGAACCAGTCTCATGAACCAACATTTCTGCATTAACATGCTGACGTTATGTTTCAGACACAGAAACACACCACTCCGTTGCACTGCTCCTTTTTTTAGGAGTTCTCTCCATTTAATAACAGCTGCCTTATGGTTGTCAGTGTCCTCCTCAAACTCGAACATATATTGCACTCAGCTCCTGCCGCTAGGAGCTGAGTGCAGCTCTTGTAAGCAGCTCTTGCCATCGGACTGATATTTGTGGTACTCCAGTAGATACATTTTTTTCATAAAGATCAATGAGTCCTGACTCTCCGATTTCTAAGAGTTTACCAAGTGTCATCCCATGCTCATGCATTATCCATCATGCTATGAGCTTCTGTCTTGCATAAGAACATTTATTTAGTGATATGTTGTGGAAAATCTCTGGAAAGCCTCATGTCTACCAGACCCCTTTATCAAGGCCACTAGTTACATTCTCATGGATTTCCAGAAAAACTCTGCATGATTTTACAGGCAAAATGTAGTTCGCCTTTAACAAGACCATGCTGACTCTGTGTGAAGCTTTTCTAAATGCTCTGCAGTCCCTTCCTTAATAACAGACTTTCACAGATTCCCAGCAATAGTGATGAGGCTAAGTGGGTCCTGCTTTCAGTCTCGCTCGTTTCTTGAAGACAGGAGCCAGATTGGAGGGTCTCACGTTTCACTGGGTCACTCCTTTAATCCAGAATTATGGAGTATTTCACACAGTGCCACAGCCACTTCTTTTAAAACCAGCTCTAAATTGTTGATGATCTGTTTACCCTTGCTCTTATCTGTTTGAGAAATGCTTTATTCCTTCTGTTAGAGACAGTTCGAGATCTTCCCTCCTATTACATTTTGTTTATACCA
>NW_025200050.1:0-6303 GCF_004010195.1 Chiloscyllium plagiosum | reverse complement strand
GCAAATTTTCCCTGCACCTTTTCCAATGCTTTCGTATCCTTAATGTCGTGGGACGATCAGAAATGTACGCAATATTCCAAGTGAGGCCACATGAGCGTTTTATATAGATGGAGCATGACATCACGGCTCCAGAACTCAGTTTCTCTCCCAATAAATCCTAACACATCGTATGCCTTCTTAACAGCACCGTCCACCTGCGTGGCAACTTTCAGGGATGTATATACGTGGACACCAAGATCCCTCAACGCACGCACACAACCAATAATTTTTCCATTGACCCAGTATTCTGCCTTCCTGTTATTCTTCCCAAAGTGAATCACTCATATTTGTCTGCACTGAACTTCGTTTGCAACCTCTCAGCACAATTATGCAGTTTATCCAAGTCCCCCTGCAAGCTGCAACATTCTTCTCCACTGCACACCACTCCACCAACTTACGAACCGCCCACTTATGCATATGTCGAAGCCATTTATAAAAATATGAACTGCAACAGTCCCAAACGAAGTTCTGTGGCACACCACTAGTAACCGATCTCCACGCTGAATATTTTCCATCAACCATCACTCACTGCCTTCTTACAGAAAGCCAGTTCTAATCCAAATTGCAACGTCATCCTCAATCACATGCCTCCGAATTTTATCCAGAAGCATACCATGTGGAACCTTATCAAAGGCTGTGCTAAGTCCATGTCGACCACGTCAACTGCCCTACGATCATCCGCATGCTTGGTCACGTTTCAAAAAAATTTTGACACGTATTCTGACCTATCATATTCCTTTTATTTTCATTCTGTTGTTGAATGTTTTCACTGTTAGTGATGTTCTAATGGCTAGCACAGCATGTCAGAGACTGGACGGCCAAGGCAACGAAGGGAATGAGTGACCCATAGAATGGGCGAGAGAAAGAAAATGTCCATCATTTTACTTCCGTCAGTTTCAGGCAGTTTCAACTTGCTCTGGATAACCTACGATATAAATATTTTCGATGGCGATTTGCAAATAGCAGTTATTTAGTTATTTGCGAGTTTATTGTCCCAAGTTTCATTTGCAGGAATGTGGAAACATGTTGAAACTGTTCAGCTGTTGCACAAACACGTGTATTTATGGAGTCAAGCAGAGAAAATTCAAAGAGGAGCTCAAAATGCAGTTAAGTATCCAGTAAACACCATTTGCAAGTCCATCGAATGACTGGATACATTATTTTAAAAAATCAGTTTGTAACATTAGCTCTTAACCTATGTTTTGCTTTTCGCTGGTCATGAGTTCTCTTACATTTTTCTGTAACACTTACTGCAACTCCCATAGATTGCTTCCCAAGATCAAGAAGGTCACAAGATTCTGGAACTGTGCACTTCAATTAATAAATTGCAAAAGTCGCTAAAATTTTCCAACGTAGTTATGTAATTTTAGTGATCTGAAACACTGCCTCATATTCCCGAATGCAAGAAGTTTTTTTTTTCTTTCCATTTGCAGGAATTTGATTTTTGATTACTTTGCTTTGCATTCCACATCCCGCATGATTCTCTTTATTTTTATGAAGGTGTGAGGGGCGCTGTATCGTTAAGAGAGTAAAAAGCCAGCCGAACTTGCTGATCCAGAAAGAAGTGTTCTGAATAGATAGAATGTACCCTTCTGTTTCAGCAGCTCGCGTAAGTGGTTGCCTGGAGACGATAATACTAAGTCAAATTCGGCCAATCAGTTTAAATTAGACCCCAAAATACCAATCACCAATCAATTATGAATTTAGTATATTGACATATCAATCAATTATGAATTTAGTATATTGACAAAATCAGAAAACCAATGAAACAATCCGAGGCTATGGGTATAAGACTGGAAAAACGAACAGTTGGAGGAGACATGCCAAACCAGCACCACATGCAGACTGCCTGGAGGACAACTGTCTTAAGAGTACCTTTACCGATCAGTGACTTTTGAAACAGAAATCCCGAAGAAGAAGAAAAGAAGGCATTGGAAGATGAAAAGAGGAGATTCCACTGTTGGCTGATTTAGAAACTAGAATTTTTGGTAAATCTTAATCAGCAGGTTTTATTGGATTCATAATGTAGAAGAAGAAAGTACAAGATCGATTAGAGAATGGAGTTCTAAAAATATATTAATTATTTATTCGTTGAAATAAACTTGTTCATTTCGAATTTAAATGGTGACCTTTGGGATAATTCTTTGCCTGTCGCGTTTTCACAGATTACAGCGTGGGGTAAATCTTTTCCTTTATTTGTTTTAAAACGAGGGTGGACGGGGTGGATGTTACTCCGTGTCATAACAGCTTGGACTCTCCTCGGCGTGTTTGAAATGATTTAGATAGATATGAGTAGTTCTGGGGGGGATGGAAAATACCATCAGATTTAAACGCTTGCAGGTTAGTGTCCCAGATCTTTAAATAAAACATAGGTGAGATCATTTGTTTCATTTCGGTGCCTTGATTTTGATAAAATTAGAAGTGAGAGAATTGGCTATAAAAATTGCTAAACAAATTTTGGAATTTGAGGATGATTCTTAAAAGTGCCAAGAAAGTGTAGCAGGAAAGAAATAGGTCACACTTTTCCGATTAGCGAATCAGTCAGTTTGGGTTGAACCAACAATAAAAACAAAGTTGAAATTGTAAGCGAGTTACTCAAACACTCAGGTGTGTCAGAGAAACAGACAAGTGCAGGAGAGGTAGTAAAAAAAGAACAGAAGCTGCATTTGAGGAAAATGAAATTCGACGACAAGCAGAGAGAGAAAAAATGTTCTCAGCTGTGCAAGGACAGAAAGAAGAAAGGGAGAGCGAAACTGAAGTAACAGAGAGAAAGACAGCGAAGAAAGAAAGAGATCGAGAGACAGAGAGTCAGAGAGACAGAGAGACAGAGAGGAAAAGGAGAGAGAAGGTCCTTCGCTGAGCAAAAAGAGACACTTTGAACTTGAGAAGTTGTGACTCAGTCAGCAAATTACAATTAAGAGGGTGGAGATTAAAAGGGAAGGTCGTGGTCCATATAAATATATCAAACGTTTGCCACATTTTGATGAAACTGAGATTGAAGACTTCTTTATTACATTTGAAAAATTGGCTAGGCAGATGGAGTGGTACGAGGATTTTTGGGTAAGTTAGTTCAGATTTAACAGGTAGTCACAGCTCGTGAGGTATGCTGCAGTATCAGATGAAGGAACAAGAGAATATGAAGACTTTAAACAGGCTATTTTAAGTGCTTATGATTTGGTACCAGAAGCAGACAGACAGCGGTTCAGAAACACAAAGAAGGAACAGGTCACACTTAAGCGAAGAACGATTAAAACGAATCATTTTAAAGATGGTTGCATGCTTTAAAATTAGATAAGACATTTATGGCTCTACGAGAGGTTCTTTTGCTGGAGGTGTATAAAAAACTCACTTCCAAAGATGGTAACAATACACGTGGTGGAACAGAAATTTCAAGAAGTGAGAAGGGCAGCCGAATTAGTAGATGAATACATGTTCATGCATAAGAAAAGCTTCTGGCCAGATTTTCATTCTGTGAGGTATCGAAATTGGGAGAAGGGGAGATCCTACACGATGAAACGTAAAGTAGAGAGCACTGGGAAGAACTTACCAAGGGCTAAAAAAGCGCAAGAGGGTCGACAGGATGTGAAAGGCATCAGGCGTTTTCGCTGTAAATGCGTGGGGCACAGAAAAATGCAGCTCTTGTAGTGTCAGAAGGACACTTGCAAAAGGTGTTTTAACTGCCAGAAAGTCGGACAAGACGTTGTGGGAAAGAAGCTGAGCAAGTGGTATTCGTTAAGTCGTATACGAGGCACAAAGAAGACCTGGGAGCTGCAGGAGAGTGTTAAGTATCGAAAGGGGCTGGTTATAGCGTTAATAACTACTCCCTAAAATCAACTTACGTCTATAGGTCAAGTTTACGCGCAAAGAATATGGGGAGAAGGACAGGAAATTAAAATAATCTGAGATACAGGATCTCCCAAGTCACTAATAGTAAGAGATGAGCGAATATCCACTCTTTCTCATCTGTTACCCGATGGTGTTGGAAGTCGTTGGATAGATGTACAGAAATTTACCGTTCCACTGTGTGAGATTAGTTTGGAGTGCATAATCAAGTCTGGAGAAAATACAGTGGGAGTGACTAAAAGAACTCCCGTTCTAGGAATTCAGTTTGTTCTTGGGAATGATTTAGCAGGATCCAAGGTGGGAGTGACGTGCCTTGTTGTGGAGAAGCCGAAGGAAGACCAAAAAAATGAGAAGTTAAAACAGAAATATGCTTGTAACCAGATCCCACTGTCCTACATCACAGCACGAAGCGAAAACGAAAGATAAAGATGAAGGAGTTGAGGTTAAGTTAGCGAATACCCTGTTTGACGTAATACTGCACGAAAAAAACTGAACAGGCAGAGCGTCAGTCAGACGTGGTTCATTCTGAAAGCAAAGGGACTTGCAGCAGCAAGGCAAGGTGACAAAGGAAATATGCGTGGATGTGTACTCAGAATAGGAGGCAGAGAATGTTACGGAGGGCTATTACCTGAAGGTTAGAATCCTCAGCCGGAAATGGAGACCACTGAAGGTTAGTGCAGTGGTGAAATGGGCTGAGGTGAACCAGTTTCTGTTGCTAGTAGCATACCGACACGAATTGCTCTGCGCAGCACATGAACTACCGAGAGGACGTCCCCTAGGGGCACTACAGAGTCATGCTAATGTACACGCCCATTTTGATTGGCCTGAAATGCACAAGGATTCGTTGAACTTTTGCCTTCTGTGTTATTCATGCCAACTGGTAGGTAAGCCAAAAGTGGTAAGAAAGCCAGCAGCTTTGATGCCAATTCCAGTATTTGAAGAACCTTTCATGCAGGATAGAATTGATTGTGTAGGCCTCCTCAGAAGAATGGAAAGTGGAAGCCATTACCTCTTACCAATAATGGATGTGTCTACCACATATATGGAGTCAATTCCGTTAGAGAGTATGAGGGCAAAAAAGGTAGTAGAGGAATTAGTAGCTTTCTTCACCCATTATGGGATACTCAGAGAGATTGAGTTGGAGCAAAGGTCACATTTTACTGCCAGGACCTATCAGGTGGTTATGGATAGCTGAGGTCTACAGCACTTTAAATCCAGGGCGCATCATACTGAATCCCATGGAGGTATAAAATGGTAACATCAGACCTTGAAGACCATAATGAGAGCATACTATCAGAATTACCCGAATGAGTGGGATAAAGGTATGTCATTCGTATTGCTTGCCATTCGAGATGCCCTTCAAGTTAATATTTGAACACGAAGTGAGAGTAGCTTTGAATTTAATTAAAGCAAAATTGACTGGACCAACGTTTGAGATCTCCCGCTTAGATTATGTATCAGAGGTGAGGAAGAGACTAAATCGAGTCACTGAGTTAGTGAAGCAGCGCATAAAGAAGCCACAACATAGAATAAAACAGGTGGCAGATAAAAGCTCTGAAACTCGGACGTGTTCCCGAGAGGACGACGTGTTAGTACTGTTACCAGTGATTGGAGATCCCTGCAAAGCCAGGTTTAGTGATCCCTATCAAATTGAGTAAAGGTTTGGTCAATGAACTATTCAGAAAAATGCCAGAAAGAAAGAAAATTTCTCGGTATGTCATATGAACATTTTGAATCCGTATCCTATGGCAGAGAAAAAAATGGAGAAACAGATGGTGGCTACTGCTCCACAGTGTAAGGAACCAAATCCAGATGATGTGGATCTTGATGGGCCTGAAAGTAAATTGAGGAGTGTGATATTTTTGTAAACTATTCATCTCATGAGCATTGAACGCTGTTGAATAAATTGTTACTGCATTCTAAACACATATGTAAGAATCAGATGGGGAGGACGAATGCTATTGTACATGAAGTAAACGTGGGGAATGCTGCCTCGATAAAGCAAAATCCCTATCAGCTTAATCATTTCAAGCTCAGAAATGTCGAAATGGAGAAAAACCCATGCTTTCCGAGGTAACCATCGAACAAAGCCAGAGTGAGTGGAGTTCGTTGATTGTCTTCATTCCCAAACGAGACGAACTCACTGATTCTGTGTGGATGATCGAAAGGTCAACAGCTTTACAAAGTCAGACTAATATCCAATTTCGAGAATGCATGACTGTTTCCAAAAATTCGGACAGCCAGTTGCATCAAGAATATGGACTTAAAGCTTGGCTATTGGCAGGTAACTTTATCATAGACGGAGAAATACATTTATGTATTTGTAATCAGAAAAGGACTATTTGAGGTTAAAGCGATGCTCTTTGGAATGAAGAACCCACCCGAACGTTCCAAACACTCATGGACAGAGCTGTGCTGGGT
>NW_025200049.1:0-6303 GCF_004010195.1 Chiloscyllium plagiosum | reverse complement strand
CTGTGCTTTTACAACTTCTCAGGAAAAATAAATTCAAGGACAACATAACCCTGTTAAAGGAGCAGCATCTTTACAGATTCCATTTAAGCTTAAGGACAACATAACCCTGTTAAAGGAGCAGCATCTTTACAGATTCCATTTAAGCTTGGGAGAGACATACCGAGTTCTAAGCTCATTACGCTTGAATTTAAACAACGCCGAGTACACGGATGTCAAAAGAAGACAATAGACAATAGGTGCAGGAGTAGGCCATTCTGCCCTTCGAGCCTGCACCACCATTCAATACGATCGTGGCTGATCATCCTTAATCAGTATCGTGTTCCTGCCTTATCTTCATAACCCTTGATTCCACTATCCTTGAGAGCTCTATCCAACTCTTTCTGAAATGAATCCAGAGACTGGGCCTCCACTCCCTCTGGGGCAGAGCATTCCACACACCCACCACTCTCTGGGTGAAGACGTTTCTCCTCATCTCTGTCCTAAATGGTCTACCCCGTATTTTTAAGCTGTACCCTTTAGTTCGGCACTCACCCACCAGCGGAAACATGTTTGCTGAATCCGGAGTGTACAATCCTTTAATAATCTTATATGTCTCAATCAGATCCCCTCTCAGTCTTCTAAACTCAAGGGTATACAAGTCCAGTCGCTCCAGTCTTTCAGTGTAAGGTAGTCCCGCCATTCCAGGAATTGACCTTGTGAACCTACGCTGCACTCCCTCAATAGCCAGAATGTCTTTCCTCAAATTTGGAGGCCAGGACCATACACAGTATTCCAGGTGTGGTCTCACCAGGACCCTGTACAGCTGCAGAAGAACCTCTTTGCTTCTATACTCAATCCCTCTTGTTATGAAGACCAGCATGCTATTAGCCTTCTTCACGACCTGCTCTACCTGCATGCTTGCCTTCATTGACTGGTGTACAAGAACACCCAGATCTCTTTGTACTGCCCCTTTACCTAAATGCATTCCATTTAGGTAGTAATCTGCCTTCCTGTTCTTGCCACCAAGGCGGATAACCATACATTCATCCACAATAAACTGCATCTGCCATGCACCTGATCACTCACCTAACCTGTCCAGGTCACCCTGTAATCTCCAAACATCCTCCTCACATTTCACCCTGCCACTCAGCTTAGTATCATCAGCAAATTTGCTAATGTTATTACTTATACCATCTTCCATATCATTAACATATATCGTAAAAAGCTGTGGTCCCAGCACTGATCCCTGCGGTACCCCAATGGTCACTGCCTGCCATTCCAAAATGGAGCCGTTAATCACTACCCTTTGTTTCCTATCAGCCAATAACTTTCAATCCAAGTTAGTACTGAATGAAGTTGATTTACGAGTTACCCTGCAGGCAATGAAAGCAAATAAGCCTTGGAAAATATTTAAAGAAATAAATCACAACACAACAACATGGAAACGTGACTGTCCTTGGTATCAATGACATATTTGACCAAGGAACCTGAGCTGACAGAGTAGTGGGCGGCACGGTGGCACAGTGGTTAGCACTGGTGCCTCACAGTACCAGAGACCCGGGTTCAATTCCCGCCTCAGGCGACTGACTGTGTGGAGTTTGCACGTTCTCCCCATGTCTGTGTGGGTTTCCTCTGGGTGCTCCGGTTTCCTCCCACAGTCCAAAGATGTGCAGGTTAGGTGAATTGGCCATGCTAAATTGCCCGTAGTGTTAGGTAAGGGGTAGATGTAGGGGTATGGTTGGGTTGCGCTTCGGCGGGGCGGTGTGAATTTGTTGGGCCGAAAGGCCTGTTTCCACACTGTAAGTAATCTAATCTAATCTAAACCTCACTACATTGGTCTCAAAGGGGAAGTCATCTGCTGGTTGGAGTTCTATCTGGTAAATAGGAAAATGGTTGTGTTTGTTGGAGGTCAGCCATTTTAGCTTTCCTCTGGATAGGCCCAAACCTCTCGAGCTACTTCATCAATGACCTTCCCTCAATCACTAGATCAGAAGCCATTGAGTCATAGAGTCAGAGCTTGATACAGCATGGAAACAGACCCTTCCCTCCAACCAGTCCATGCCCACCATTATCCCAAACTAAACTAATTTAGAATAAGATTATACGTAAGCAAGCCACTAAAATTGTGTGGTGCCTTTTCTCTTGAAATTCTTGTTGCAACACGATTTAATGATTTGCAAATTTCACTCAATTTCTGAATTACACCTAAGATTTGATCAAGTTTAAGTCGGAGAATATATAAATAGGATATAAATGTCGCGATAAATGATCATGTGGTGCAATCATAGTGTTTCTACCTCTGATCCCGAAGGACTGGCTTATGCCCCACCTGTTTCAAAGATGCAATAAATCACATGTGAGTGGAATGTTCCAAGTAGTTATAAATGCTGGAACAGCGAACATAGAATGTAGAACATAGAACACAGAAACATACAGCACAGGAACGGCTCGTTGGCCCACAATGTTGTGACGAACACGATGCCAAATGAAACTACACCTTCTGACAGGTATCAATCGATATCTCGCCATTCCTTGCATTTTCATGTGCTTATCTAAGAGACCCTTAAATGCCCCTAATGTGTCTATCTCCACCATCATCCCTGGCACTGCATTCCAGACTCCTACCACGCTCCGCTTAAAAAAATGCTTGCCTGTCACATCTATTTGAACTTTCCCTTCTTCCCTTTTGTTTATTCAGATTAGGTTCCCTACAGTGTGGAAACAAGCCCTTTGGCCCAATAAGTCCACACAACCTTCCGAAGAGTAATTCGTCCCCTCTGACTAATGTATCTAACAAATATGGACAATTTAGCATAGTCAATTCACCTGATGTGCACATATTTTGGAATGTGGGAAGAAAACAGAGTACCCAGAGGAAACCCACGCAGACACTGAGAGAAGGTGCAAACCCCACACAGATGGTCGCCCAAGGCTGGAAGTGAATCTGGGTCCCTGGCGCTGTGAAGCAGCACTGCTAACCACTGAGCCACTGCACTACCCACTTTTGACTGAATTCTCTAAAAGGATTCTCTGACACTTATAAAAATAGATCATCTTCACAGAATGGAAAACCAAAACCTCATTTCGCCCTTCTTTCAAACTCAATGTGCCCTAAATATTATTATTGTTTTATAAACATTCATCACAGGATCATAACAAGTATCCACATTTACACTCTTTCGTGGCAGTGAATTCTGTCATTCAGTATTCTGTAGGTTTCAAGTTGATCTATGCTCATCCTTCTAGACTCCATTAAGGAGAGACACCGAGTCCTCAGCATTCCTCATATCATTCCTGGGATCATTCTTGTGAACCTCTGAACGCTCCAAGGCCAGGACATCATTCCTGAGATATAGGGACTAAATGTCCGCACAATACTTCCAAATGTGGCCTGGTCAGAGCCTTACCGAGCCAAGGAAGAATACCCAGACTTATATAATCAAGTTTTCTCAAAATAAATGCCACCCTTGCATTTGTCTTCCGAACTATTGATTCAACCTGTAAGTTTACCTTGACAGATACCCGTATTAGAACTCCCAAATCTCTTTGCACTTCAGGTTTCTGAATTTTTGTCCCCGTTTAGAAAATATTCCTTGCTTCTATTCTTCCGAACTAAGTGTATGACCTTTCACTTTCAAAGGTCAGCCAATATGTAACCAGAACCATACTGATTCCCTTCAAATGCCTTCGATCTGTGGCTTTCCTTCCATAGTTGTGTAAAGGTCAGACGCTCTGCTCATGAATTCTGAAAACAAGCTGCAATTTCCAAATATTCAGATAGCGCCCTGTAACCCTTGATATTCTGCGGTATATAAATCCAGGCACGTCCTTATCCGTGAAATTTATTATTTGTGGCTTGTAAATGTCAGAGCATGAGCAACTTTAACAGATAAATATTCATTCTGATTCACGTGGCCATCACTGCCTACTCCACTGCTTGTGTTTTTGTACCACTAATTCCCTGTAAACAATATGCTTCAGAACCATACAGAGCCCCATCATTCTACAATTAGTGACTCTTCATGAACCTTATTGCCTAACCCACATTAGCATAACACCTGTTCTGAGAGGGAAAGGACATTCAGGTTTCAGTGCGAGAGATGCAGGTTTAAGGATATAGAGCAGGCAAATCAGGACTGAGGTGAGGCCAAATTTCTTTACACACAGTTGTGAACTTGTGGGGTTCACGGTCGTATGAAACGTTTATGGTGTGAACATTGAATGTTTCGTAGAACGATTTGGATGTAGTTTTTAGTGCTGAAGGAATAAAAATGTATGTGGAGAAAGCAGGAACAGGATAGAGGGTCAATGATTCACGATGATCGTGTGAACTGCAGAAGAGGCTATCCCAACGAGTATTGTGTAGTCATATGTACTTGCCCCTCGAGAGAAAGGTCTGCTATAGCACAGCATTCTTTGGTCTGGTTATTACTTAACAGACAGGATATCTCCCCACCTTTAAATTCTGCTTTGGCAGTGCCTCAACATCGAAGATGACGTGTTTGCACTGTGGTTTAATAGATTCTGAGAGGTGTGATGATGCTGCTGCTACTTTTACAAGATTATGTTCTCCTCGGTTTTCTTTCACAGAGGTCGTAAAAGACCCCGAAATGTCTATGTTTGAAGGTTTCTAAGGGGAATTTGATTACAAAAGCTAACAAATACTGCCTCAGACAAAAGACTTTCAAGTTAAATAATCAATTAGTTCTTCTTTTGTCCTCAGAAACAGTGCTTAAAAAAACTCCAATGAGTGTTGGTGATTCCTGGTTGCAATTTAGAATGTTTCGCAGTATCACTTTCTGTCCAATTAACGCTTTGGTGAAGTGCCTTCGATTAAGTATTGTCTGAAGCATCGTTGCAATTGGTTGCTGCGAGGAGCTAACATCGTGATAAAATAAGATATAGCAATGTGGTAGAAGAATCAGGAAGTCCTCCTCCTATTCTCACGCAGGTAGATGGGTTACATGAGGCTCATACATTAGTCAGATTTTAGAGAGATGGATTTAAACCAGCTAGACTGAAAAGCAAGACAACAGCAGGCTGATAGTCAATGAATGCACAATTTAACAAACAGAGAGCCAGTACAATCAGTTTGGATTTATAATTACTGGAGGCTGCATATTGTTATGGGCCAGGCCAGATCTACTCAAAGTATTTCAATAAGGTTGCCTTGACCTTAACTTTTTCTTACTTTAAAGGCAGATGTGTAGTGGATTAACCAGGAGTAATGCAACTGGTCGAACCGCTCGGCTTTAAAAAAGAGAGAATTTATTTAAATGCTACAGCTGAGGCACGAACGAAAGAAAACATGACTTTGAATAACTCAATCATTTGAAAACCCAACCGACTCGACACAGCAACTTACCAAGGAGCTGTTCCAGTTCCCACAACATCCTAAAAATCCCACAACAATCCCCATCAACACTGGTTCATACAAGCAGGAGAGATTTCAGAGACAGAAGCCAGTAAAGAATCATCTGCTAAAGCATGGAACCTTTATTCCAGCTTCCACCAGCTTCTCTGCTACAACTAAAGCAAACTAGAAAAAAAAATAACTGGACTGGCAGAACTGGCCACTCCCCTGCCATTGTTAAACGACGAAATGTGGCACCTCTGCCTTTACAAGCTATCTTGAGAATAAAAACAAAACACTCGCACACGCAGGGACTTGCGCACCGGAGGAAAACAGGAACTTGTTCAAACAATGGACTTCTTCAATTAAACTCAATCTTTGGGGAGAATTATTGAGCTATTTTGTGCCACAACATTCAGAAGAGCTCACTTTGGAGCTAACGAATAGTCCTCAACGATACTGACAGGTTGTCGTTTCTTTAGAACTAAGGACAGGTGGAAAGTTACGGGTTTTGTATTGTTGAAAACAGAGTGGGCAATTGGAATCGAAGATCTCGGGGCATTTGGAGATCTTTCATGTCAAAACAAAGCACAAAGAGACTGGTAATTGTTGCAGAGAAGAGACTTAGATCCACTGAAGTTGTGAATTACAGAAGGAAAATAAGAATGACTGAAAGCAAAGCAAAACCATGAGACAGAATGTACATATGCTCAGTGGGTATTCGTGAAGCAAAATATCTAAGTGGAGTAGAGAATCAAAGTCTGAATTTGCCAAATTCAAATTGATCTCCAAAAGCTGTGAAGGAGCCCCAGAGAAAATTAGATATTGTTCCTCTAACTTGCGTTTTTATTCACTGGAAAACTGCTGTGGTCCAGACGAACTATGCTCGCATGTGAACAGGATGGTGTACTGAAAGCATTCTGCAATATGTGCTTGGTCCCCTAATGCACAACAGACTGTGTCGTGGGCAG